>NW_022145564.1:347500-485000 GCF_000002235.5 Strongylocentrotus purpuratus | reverse complement strand
TCGGCGAGCGTTTCGAGTGGAGTTCAACCGGGGGATTCTATGTTATATCTAGCTTTGCGTCGATTATCGATGTACTGCGCGGCGCTATACGTGAACACGCACGGAGAATAGACGGTGATTAGGGATATTTATGTATTACTCTCGGGTGTGAACCTCCGGACGTAGAAGCTTTGTATTGCCCCACATAATTATTATTGTGTATGATACTCATAGAAGTGTACAGAAAGTACCTTAAAGTTGAATGCGGATACGTACACAAGTACAATCAAGTACAATATAGAAACCAGCTCTAGAATGAATAGGGGACAGTGGGGAGGATTTAAATGTCTATGTAGGCTATTTTTGGCCAGGCTTTGAAATCCTTTTAAACAGAGAAGAAACATTTTCTTTCTCAAATGGATATTTGTGTAAATACAAACTTTTTTTTGGGGGGGGGGGGGCAATGTGATTGCTATTGTGATAGAAAAATGAAAGTATATATTCCTGGAAATGAAATAATTACATAATTCTTTCCCTTATTCTCTTTCCTGTTTGTTTTATAGTGATTCACAGAATATATATCTTATAGTTTATTTCCTGGTAATTTTCCCATTCAACATCATTGTCACAATGATCAAAGTCATCATTGCCATAACGATCATTATCATCCTCATCACCATAGCCATCATCACCATTGCTATCATCATGATCATTATCACCATAATCATCTTCCTAATCACCATCATCATTGTCACATCATCATTATCATCATCACCACTGACATCATCACCATTGCCATTATGATCATCTCCACCACCATCAGCATTGCTATCATGATCATGATCGCCATCGCCATAATCATCTTCATAATCACCGTCATCATCATTACCATAGCCTTCATGGTCATTGCCATCACCACTGACATCATCATAATCACCGTCATCATCACCATAGCCATCATAATCATCATCACAATAACCATCATGATCATCATCACCATTGCCATCCTCATCGCCATCACCATAATCATCATCATAATCACCGGCATTGTTAGCAGCATTGCTATCATCATCGCCATCAACATAATCACCGTCATCATCATCACTATCACCACTGACATCATCACCATTTCCATTATGATCATCTCCACCACCACCAACATTGCTATCATGATCACCATAGCCTTCATGGTCATCACCATCACCATTGACATTATCATAATCACCGTCATCATTACCACCATTGCCATCTTCATCGCCATCATCATAATCATCATCATTATAATCACCATTATCACCATTGCCATCATCATAATCATCTCCACCACCATTAGCATTGCTATTATGATCATGATCACCATCACTATAATCATCTTCATAATCACCGTCATCGTCATCACCATAGCCTCCATGGTCATCGCCATCACCACTGACATTATCATAATCACCATCATCATTATCAGCATTGCCATCATGATCTTCATTGCCATCATGATCTTCATCGCCATCATCAAAATCATCATCGTAATCATCATCATAATCACCGTCATCATCATCAACATAGCCATCATAAACATAGCCATAATAATCACCATCAACATCATCACTATTGCCATCATCATAATCATCATCATAATCACAGTCAACATTATCACTATTGCCATCCCCATCGCCATCACCATAATCATCATCATAATCACCGTCAACATTGTCACCATTGCCATCGATCATCATAATTACCGTCAACATTGTCACCATTGCTATCATCATAATCATCATCATAATCACCGTCAACATTACCACCATTGCCATTTTCATCGCCATCATCATAATTACCGTCAACATTATCACCATTGCCATTATCACAATCATCATCATAATCACCGTCAACATTATCGCCATTGCGATCTTCATAGCAATCATTGTCATCATCATCACCATAGCCATCCTGATCATCGCCATCACCACTTACATCACCATTGCCATCATGATCGTCATCACCATCATAATAATCATCATCATAATCACCGTCATCATTATGATGATGATCATCATAGCCACCATCAAATTATTAGTGTAAACAATCTTTAAGTTATTTTATAAATAATTTGGACAATAATTTGGTGTCGAAGAACAGCGCAAATTTCAGAGATTGACTAACCCCATGATTCTGCCATGATGAATTGCACTGTGAGCCATATGCTATGAGGGCCACAAAATGAATTTACCAAAATCCAGAGGTTGGTCTCGTGTTTTACGAGAGAGTTGTAAGCGAGCTTTTCACCGAACTAGAATCTGAATAAAAATTGCTGTACAGCCTCATTATTCATTATTCATGAATTTTTGGGGTAATATTTGTAAAACAACATAACCTGCTAAGAAATAAATTCTGATCATAAATATTTTGAGAATAAGATGGGCGATTGGCTTGTAAACGTCATGATTCCTGACGGACCTAAAGGTTTTTAATTATGATTGAAGCATGAGCTAAATCCAGGAATTTGTTTAAAATCCAAGACAAAGATACCCAGTCCCATTAAGCCATTAAATGACTAATGACTTCTTTTATGAATTGAGCATATTACAAGGGCAATACTCACAATTTTAAAGAACTGTCAGTATTGCTTTCATTCCAGGACTATAACATTTCATGTGATGCAAAGGAAGGAGTCCATCTTGAATGACAGGAAGGCTAGGTGATAAAGTGGGTAGTTATATCACTGGAAATTGCTGATTTAAGAAGAGTAAGGACAGACATGATGAAATAAGTATATATTTAATGATAATGATATTAGTGGTAGTTAATGATTTTTGTAAAGTGCTTTTGATAAAGGAGTAGGCCTATCTAAGGGCATTGCACAGTAATTTGTCAATGTATAATTTTGAACATTGAAAAGTAATGGTAGTTAAAGTTGATTTTCAAATGTTACATTCTTATATAAGTAAAGATAACGAAAGGATGTTGACGCATACCTAAGTCAATACTCTGTGATAATCTTACCTTAAGAAAGCTTATAATTTAAGATTACAGTACTATAAGGGTTAACTTTTTAAAAAATCCTCAAGGAAGACTTAATCACTGATAGAGAAGCATCCCGCACCTTAATAAATCATCATGGATGGCTGCAGCCAAGATGAAGTGTAGACAGAGTTCGCTCTTTGATACTATCTGTCATGCACTTTTCCATCATGATCTTAGGAATTTAAAAAAATCATTCTAAACTGTCGTTTTATCTCCTTATTTTCCATGTTCCTGAACCTCACTCCCTTTCTCCATCTATGTCATCCATGGGAATCCACCAATTTTCTTCCTATTCTTCTGTCAGAACATCTTCTTCCAGATGACCCCTTCCCCTTACTGAGCAGTTCATCTCCAAGCGAAAGACTGACAACAGAAGCGCACGAGCCAAATAGAGTCATCCCAGCTCAGTTCATCTGACAAGAAAACGTCTGGTAATATGAGGACCGGTACCAAGCTAGCTCCAAAGACTGACAAAAGACAAGCAAATCAACCAATATGACAAGAAAGAAAGGAGAAAACAAGAAGGTGGGTAAGAACATCACACCAAATTTTGAAATAATGAAACAAAGCAATGATACAATAAAGACACATTTTATCCCAGCTCATTCCAGCTCAGCTCATCTGACAAGAACATGTTATGGCAATACGATGACTGGCATAGGCGCTGGAAGCGGGAGGGCAATCGTCACCCAAATTGAGAATGGGGGGGGGGGGGAGGACGCATTTTTGGCCCCCCCCCCCCACCAAAAAAATTAAAAAAAAAAAATAAATAAATAAATAAATAAATAAATAAATAAATATATAAATAAATAAAAAAAAAAAAAAATAAAATAAAAAAAAAAAAAAATAATAATAATAATAATAATAATAATAAAATTAATAAATAAAATAAAAGGACTGAAAATGGTTTGTATTTTTCAACCAAAAAGAAACCTGATTTGAATCACATAAAAACTATATTCCATTCAAAGAAAAAGAAAGTAAACAGGAATTAAATTTCCTAAACATTCCACATGCCCCTATATTTATCAATGCGAGGATTTTAAAATAGGGAAACGCGCATATCTTGGAAATATTGTGAGAGCAGACATGCCAACTGTTCCAATTTTAAAGGAACTGTTCCGTTTTTGAAGTTTTTATAGCCCTAAAAAACGGAACGTTCCGATTTTGGGGAATTTGGCTTTCCATACATAGCTTTGATCCGATCGAGTGCTGAATGGATTGCATTGCGCAGGGTGCGTGCAGCGTGCACTGATATGTACGTACAGTGGCAGCGTGTTGCTGCGCGCCACGTGCACTGTGATATGTGTTTCCGTACGTAACATTTCCGTACGTAAATACTTGCGCTGGCAAATCTCGTAAGTATAATTTCTATACGTTTGCATGCGCATAGCGCATATTAGCATGCATGCATTCGCTATCGCGGCTAGCGCACCGTATATGCATAGGGTCCCCATGCAAAGTACGTGTTTCGAGGTACCGTATACTTTGTGATTTGTGATTTGTCTCGGAAGAAAATCTGTCAAAATGAGCGGAACAGCAGCAAGACGAATTCAGAAGTACAAACAGGAATACAAGGAATGATTTCCCTTTATTAGAGCAAGCACAAAAGGGGAGGAATATGCATACTGCATTTATTGTCGGCAAGATCTAAAGATCAGTGGTGGAGGAGCCAACGACATTATGATATGAGGCACCTATCCAATAAAAAGCATAAAGACAATGAGCAAGCCGAAGTGAATGCGTCCAAGACATCGAAGAAATTGACATCATTCTTCGGCAAGAAGGAAGACACTTCCGTTATCAATGCAGAGGTTTGTTTTACCAATTTTTTAGTAGAGCATAATATTGCCTTAAATGCTTAAATAAATTAAAATGTGGAATTCACTTCAATCACTTTTTTGTTTGGTATGACACAAAAATTACCCATAAACTTGGGTTGAATTTTAGGGGAAATGGTCCCTAAAATAGGCTCAAATTGCACCAGAGAGCATCTGGAAACCCAGAGCTTCCAGGGCCCTAAAGCGGGCCCTGGACCCCGGCTAAAAGGACTTCGCGCTCGTGATGTGCGCTTCGCGCACATAGTGTACAGATTTCTGATTTTCAAATGTTGGCATGTATGTGAGAGGATGGGAAAGCGTATGTGTTTTTTATTATAGAGACGTGAGCCCCTGAACATTAGCGCACTGATGGGGGGACAGTTGCCCTCAAAAAACAATTCAAACACAGTTTTTTTCTAATTCAATACCACTGACTTACAAATGTCGCTTAAAATAACATGATTTACCCCAGATTTGTTCTCAATTTCATTTGTAAAATATTCTTTTGTATGCATTTGTTGGAAAATTACAAATTCTTAATTTAACAGGCAGGCAAAAAATATGCTTTTTATAAACCTTCATGTCAGGGCCTGCAGAACGGCAGGGCTTAGCGCCTTTAGCCCCCCCCCCCCCCCCCCCCCCTTCATTTTTTGGAAAAAGTATGTTAAAGAGAAAAATAAAGAAAGAGAAAAAGAAAAGAGCGGGTGATCTGCTAATGTCACAAATGAGGTATCAAAATAAGCTCATCTGACAGTAATATAATGCTTAATACCCCTGAACTTATGGGGCTCTGCCCCCTGGACCCAAGCAAGGGCCCTTAGGTGGGCCCCTGGATGCTCATCTGACCATAATTACATACCTAAAACCCCCAAGCTTTATGGGGCTCAGCCTCCTGGACCACACCGCCAAATCAGAAAAAATTGAACTAACTTGTATTATTTACTATATAAATCTATGTATCTACCAGTTACTATTATTTGCTAGTTTCCCTAAACTACGCGGCCATCGAGAACTAAAACGTCACATCCCTGCATGCCCCCACCTCTATAGCACTTTATAAAGACTTTGGTGGTAAGCGCTTTATAAAGTAACGTTTTTATTATTATTATTATTATTAATACATCAATGTATCTACCGGTATCCATTATTTGCTAGACCACCACAGATAAGACCGGGTAGCATGTCCAAAGTAGAAGGGGATTAATGGCAGACAAGGCAGCTCTCAGGGACGTGGACGCGAACAGTACCTTCACAAGAAGGAACGTCCCTGAGATAAAAAGATGTGAAAGAAATGGAGGACCTCCAGAAAGCTGCCCCTTAGAGATCCTTTAGACCAATACCTCGAAACAGAGCCCAGGAAGAACTGATGCTCCTAGTGTTGTGGGCTCAGGGTGGTTCCATCTGGAAATGGAACTTTGGACGCAGTGGAGAAAGGTCCCTGGTTGACAAGGAAGAGCTGGACGCCCTCCCAAAAGTACCATTCAAGTGCCCTCACTGGGCACCAGACTCCAGTCCTCGATCCTGAACCCAGGAGAAGTCAAAGAGAGGGTTGAGGAAAACCTCAGCTGGTCCAGAGGAAACCGACCGGCTCTTAGGCCGGGTACAAGACTAATGCCCCCTCTCTCCCATTGGATAAGGCCGGGGAGAACACAGGGCACCGAGGATACTCCTCCTCTGCCCAAATGTGATGAGGAGCAGAGCCTTGACCGTCAAACGCAGGAGAAAAGCCTTAGACATCGGTCCAAAGGGAGGCTTACAAAATGCCTCTAAAACCTTAGGCAGGCTCCAAACAGGAGACAGCTTAGGGTTAGCTGGTCGTTGTAGAAAAAACAAAAATGGCAACTAGGATAGGAAATGGGAGTTAGAAACTCCCGAGCCGTCCGGAAACCAGACAAGAAAGGCGGCGAAACATGGAAAAGGCTCTACCCCTATCAAATAAGGAGAACAGAAACTTCGCAATTGCACCTGCCGAAGCCGTACAGGATGAAACACAGAGGTCCTCACACCCAAAGAAAAACGCTATCAGATGAGAGTCGTATAAAGTCTTATGAACTACAAACCGAGAGGCTCTCTCCGGAAGCCTCAGCGTCGTCCCCGACAACGGCTTGGCGGACAGAGAGAGCACCGTGGGACGAAGATGTTGGAGCCTGACAGAGGCTGGGACACTAGATCCGACCTCAGCTGGAGAGAGAAAGGATGTTCGTCCAAAAAAGAAAGAAATAAGAAATCACCTATTTGAAACCAGCCAGAAACGGGAAACCTGCAGGGGAGCTCTTTGCCTCAAAACAGCAGAGACGGATTCTGATACCCTCAGGGTCAGCCAGGGAATTGTGTCCAAGAGATAATTCCCAAGAGAAGCACACGCAACAGTCCTCGAGGACTGGTCAGCCGAAAGTCTTAGCTCCACCGAGAACCGATCACAGATGCCAAAGCCAACTGCAAGAAAGGGTCCCAGACGGGACCGAGACCCAGGAAAAACCAAAACCCCAGAGGTGAAGGGTGAGTCCCGACCAAGCTACCCAATCCGCCTTTTGATGAGTAGCAAGGGAAGCGGGAGAAGAGAGCCTAGCCACCACCAATGGGCAAAAAGCCAGAGGAGAAAGGCCAGCCACAGAATAGGGCCTCTCAGAGGGCAAGCTCTAACCAAAGGGCCGACGGCACATTGTGGGAGGCCAACAGCAGCACCAGGCAACCTGGGCCTAAAAAGGTATATCGGATGCCGAAACAGCAACACCCTCGAAATCAGAAACGAATCAGGGAATGAGTAGAAGCTGAGCCTACGTCTGAACCCTGGATGCCTCTCGGGTCTACTGGTAAGCCCAGTCGCCCGAACAATTGAGTCCAAATACCTACCGGACAGAGTCGACCACGTACGAGGAAGACCTAAGTCTCAATTTAAGTCTAATGTGTGCCAAAGGCAGACTTTATTTACAAAGAGACGTTGCCTGAAAGATGCTACGACTACCTGCAGGCTGGGCCCGCCGGCAGAGAAGTCGGCACCTTGGCCTCAACCAACGGTTCATGCTCGGCAGAGCTGTTGCGTGGTCTCTAGCTTTCAAATAACCCGTCTGAGACGAGGGGAACCGGCTTCTGAGTGACTGTGGCTGCACAAACACTAGCTGACTCACTCAGGCTTTCATATGAACTCTCACAGTTCTCAAACACCCATGACGGGCATACGTGAGTCAGATCTCTGAATCAGAAATCCAGGAATCGGATCCGAAAACCGAATGGGCAAACCGGGTCGGATCCAAATCCAAACCGGCAGCCCGGGACCAGATCCAAAGCTGAACCGGTAACACGGGACCGGGATACAGATAACCCCTGGGTGGGGCGGTCGGACAGTCTGTTACGGCTCGAGCAACCCGTCTGTGATGGGAGGGAACCGGCTCCTGAGGACTCAAGGCTGAACAAGGGGCTGCGGAATCACTCAAATGGCAGAGATCACCGGCTAGAGCTATGCCAGTGATCGGGGTCCGAATGTCAGTGGTCGCAAAAGCAACCACATCCTTACCCCGGGCCCGAACGTCAGTGGTCAGCGAGCCAACGACGATGGTGCCCAGTGTGCGGCGGGGGCATGTGGCCGGGAAGACAGACGGGTCCCAGCAGTAGCCATAATGTCGAGCCCGAAAGGAGCCGAGTTGACAAAACAACATAGAAGTTGTCCGGGAGCCGCTACCATCTTACCCACCGCCAACACGTACGCCCGGGAAAACAACATCCAAGTAAGACGTCGGCATCCCACTCACATCCTTGGAAGCCTTACTTGCGGGAGAAGAGGTACGGGCACTAGGTTCAGACGAATCCATGACGAACAAAAAGAAAATCCAAACATAGAAAACGAGAGCAAAATAAACTCAGACAAAACGATCTCACAGAACACGTGCAGACAAAGGCCGCACTGGCAGCCAGCTGTGCTCAGCTACAAAAAACCCCAACCAACAATAATAAGGCGCCAAGCCAAGCCGAGACAGAACGCCCAGCCAAGCAGCCGAAAAAAAGCCTGCAAACCTGAAGTGAAAGTAGGAAATGCAGGGACGTACCACCAAACTAATCGCGATTAAAAGGAGGACAGAAACAGATATGCAAGACAAACCAAACCGTGCCAAAAAGGATAAAATCCTCAAATTTGATACGAGTGACTTTTCTGTCTACATGTTCTCTCGGCGGGCGAGAAAAGAAGAAGAAGAGGAAGATGGCGGGCGTGCGTGCGGTTGTGCACACGACCCTGGGAAGGCAATGTATTTGGGTTGGACATGTGTGGATGTGACGTTTTAGTTCTCGATGGCTGCGTAGTGTAGGAAAACTAGCAAATAATAAGTAGATACATTGATTTATTGAGGTAAATCAGGTTTTTAATTATGCTTATCTAACCTTTATTTAATGCCTAAAATCCCTGACCTTACCAGGGCTGCGCCCCTGGACCCCACGCCAATTTATGCTCAACTTGTTTCGCTGGCTACACCCTACCTGATCATTAATCCTCCACTTTGAAAAACTTTCCGCGCGGCCTGCATGTAACATGTAAGAGTGGTGGTGATGATGCAGATTTTTCTTTTTTTGCATTTTGCTATTGCGCTTAAAAGGTGAGCCCCCTGGAATGTTCCACCCCCATCAATCCCAAACTGCTTCTGGCTCGCCTGATGACTGGTACCAAGACATGACAGGGATGAAAGGAGAAAATAAGACATGTAAGAACATCAAACCAAATTTGAAATAATAAAACAAAGCAACGATACAATAAAGACACATTTTTTATTTTATTTAATCAGTCTACATTTCATTTTATTGATTTTTTCTTTACATTTCTCAAATGTAACATGAATGTAACTTATAAACATGTACCAATTTGTGATATTGCTCACCTTAGGTGCAACACTTTTATTTTTCATATACATTTACTAGTTATCTGTCAGATTTTCCTATTGCACCTTAAAATGGAGTCACTATCTTTATTCACATTTTCAAAAGAAGTGGTGTTGCATGGCAACAGCTAAGTCTGGATCAGCAATGTCTGCATATGACATTGATTGATTTGTTTTTATTGTCCAAATAAATGGAAATTCTTTTTTTCACATAGTTACAAAGTATATATTAAACATCAAGCATGAATCAATTAAACAAATTACACATTATTCATTAATCACAGAGTAAGTCATATTAGAAATTTAAACTTAACCTTTACAGAATCAACACTAAATGTTAAAGCAATAAACCATACTTTTAAATTTCAACTTCATGATCACATGATCTTATTAATGACTTTATATTTAATTTTAATATTCATACATAGATAAATATTAATTACTATAAAATCATATTTTTAATTGAAGTACAATTTAGGAGTCATAAACAAGTACAATAAATTACTTGCTGATGTTACATGTAACTGCCTTTAAAGATACTGTCACAACAAGATGACATTGTATTGACAAATCATTAATAAAGTATAAATTCACTGACAACCTCCCCCCCACCCCCCCCCCCAAAAAAAAAAAAATCAGCTCTTCACAAGTGAGTCTTCTGCTCATGCGCATAGTTAAGATTCATATGTACATGAATATGTGTGAGGTTCATAACAATGCCGTAGTATATGAAGTTGAACAGTGATACCTCAGTCACACCAACAAGACTGACACCAGACCAAACATGAATTTCCTGTACGGCGAATGGCCAAGAATGAGTCGGTTTGGGGTCTGTCTGGAGGTCTGACTGAGGTATTCCCATGTTCTGACAATAACATAGCTTTAGTACCGTCTATGAGCCTGGGAAATAATAACAAAGATGATTATAATGTGTAGGTCATGAAGATGTTTATGAACAGGTAGGTTTCTGGCACCAGCTAGAGCATCGATCAGTCTAAGGCTTGCACAGTCTCTAATAATTGCAGCATTTTTAGAATATAGTAACTCCAAGGCTTAAATGGCTTCTTGTACGTGGCTCATGTCTGCTATGGAGTGGTCCTCCAATATAATTTTGGTTTTACTTAGGCTGTCATTATGACCCAAGTGCATTTGTTTAGGGCTGATGCAATCTTGATTAAAAAGAGATCATTGCAGTCTGTAGTATCAATACTATTGGCTTCTTATCTGCTATATGTCAGTGGTGCTTATATCCACAACATAGTGGTACCCTTTTTGCTACGGAGTGGTACATATATCCGCCACGTAGTGGGGCCCATTTCTCCTGTTCATTATTGCTGGCTTTTGCATTAGTGCTGACAGTATCTGCTATGTCAGTGGTGCTTATATCCACAACATAGTGAGACCCATATTTGCAATGCAGTAAATTTCGTCAGCAATTTAGGTTTGCATCTATCTGCTACGTAGTGGTGCATATATCCGCCACATAGTGGTACCCTTTTTGCTACGGAGTGGTACATATATCCGCCACGTAGTGGGGCCCATTTCTCCTGTTCATTAGTGCTGACTTTTGCCATACAATTTTAGCCCATTTGTTTTTCGAATGAAGTGATGCTGACATCCGCCATTTTGTAAAGCCATTTATTGCAGCCAAAGTATTGTGCCTAAAATATTTGCCAAGCAGTAAGGCCCATACATGGGCCATTTTTAGATTTTGTGTATGTGCATATATCATATGGACTGTACAGCTCAGACATTGATGCTTGCAGTTTGAACACTGTTGTTTAAAATCAATTAAATAGCCTAACAAGGCAATCCCCCCCCCCCCCCACCAAAAAAAAAATTGTTTTATGTGAAAAAGCATGCCAGATAACATTTTTCACACATCTAGTCTTGCTTTCCTCTCCGCAGGCTCATACACTGGTAATTCATTGACTATTGCCTTGGAACATAGGGCTGTAACATGTCCGCTGACAACTCCCATCTTAAAATTGTAATATCTCGGTCATACTGATGGTAAAGGAGGCTGGCACAATGATGCAGCCTCCTGAAGGCTCTCACATAATTTAAGTTAAATGTCATGGTTTGACATCAAGTATCAAGTATACAAAGAAGTCTTATTCACAGATAAGCTTCGTATGAATATAAATGTATTACAATAAACTCTCATCAATATAGTTGTATACTCTTTTATACAGGGGTTTCAACTGTCATGCAGTACCGGTATTGTGGAAAATGGCACATAGACACAACTTATTCGACCATTAGGAACTTAGCATGGAAGATATACAAAGAAGTCTTATTCACAGATAAGCTTGTTGTATAAGATATAAGTGTATTACAATAAACTCTCATCGAAATAGTTGTACTCTAGTATACAGGGGTTCCAACTGCCATGCAGTACTCTGGAAAATGGCACATAGACACAACTTATTCGACCATTAGGGACTTAGCGTGGAAGATATACAAAGAAGTCTTATTCACAGATAAGCTTGTTGTATAAGATATAAGTGTATTACAATAAACTCTCATCGAAATAGTTGTACTCTAGTATACAGGGGTTCCAACTGCCATGCAGTACTCTGGAAAATGGCACATAGACACAACTTATTCGACCATTAGGGACTTAGCGTGGAAGATATACAAAGAAGTCTTATTCACAGATAAGCTTGTTGTATAAGATATAAGTGTATTACAATAAACTCTCATCGAAATAATTGTACTCTAGTATACAGGGGTTCCAACTGCCATGCAGTACTGTAGAAAATGGCACATAGACACAACTTATTCGACCATTAGGGACTTAGCGTGGAAGATATACAAAGAAGTCTTATTCACAAATAAGCTTGTATGAAATATAAATGTATTACAATAAACTCTCATATCAAAATATGAAATGAACATGGGAGGTACACAAGAAAGCTTAAAAAATGTATCATTTTAAATTACAGTGCATAAGTATTAGCCCTATACCCGATATGATTGACGAGTGTGTATGTATATTGTATAAGGGGATGTGTATGGATGTATAAGTATATATATATATATATATATATATATGTGCTGTATGCATGTGTATAATTATGTAAACATACATGTATGTACATGTATAGGCCTATGTTGTATAAATGCATGTACTTGTAACAAAGTATATGCAGTCAAATATTTCAACATATAAATTGTATTGTACAGATGTTAAATATGTTTGTCAAATCGAATAGTAGAAAATAAATGTTCATTTGAATTGAATTGAATTGAAAGTAGGCATATCATCAGATAGGTTTGTCATATGAAATATGTTTATGATAAATAAATATATGAATGTATAGAAAATAAACTCTCTCCATAATACATATCCCTGTGTGGGAAAATAACACTCTCATGAAAATATGAAATGAACATTGTAGGTACACAAGGAGGCATATCGTCAGTTAAGCTTGTCATATGAAATATGTATATGATATGTAAATATATGAATATAGAGAAAATAAACTCTCTCCATAATACATATCCCTGTGTGGGAAAATAACACATGGCCATATATAATCTGACCAATATGACATAAGAACGTCACGTAGTATGTGATTATAAAAAAGAACATCTCACTTTTCTTTACATCACAGAGATGTACATGGTTTCCCGTTGTGGAAAGTAGATAACACACAGGCACAGACCATTCAACCTACTGAATCTACAACGTACACAAATGAGGCAGATCAAGCGCCACATATAAAATGTAAAGGGCATATTCACAGTAAAGGTACATTGATCGAGTCCACAAAAGAAATGAAGATTCTAGCCTCCCCTTGATAGCTCTAACACCAAGAGCTAAATATATAAACAGAACAAAAAATTACAGAGAACAAGAATGAGTATCACACATTGCAAGAATTGACGGGTAATACAACAAAGAGAGATAACTGTGGCAAAAAATTGGTACCCAGTACTTCACTGATATACAATGTCAAAGTTGCTTGATACAACACAAAATATGAATACTCACAACAAAAAAAAACAGGAGTTGAGGCTGCTTGATCCTAGGGCTCACAGCCCCTACGGAAACATGCTAGGGTGTCATCCCTAACGGGAGCCTGGCCGGCTAAAAATCTTCATTTTGGACCCACAAAATCAGTAGCACGTTATATAATTCCAATCAAATGTTGGTTACAAGAAAAATAGAAAAATACAACAAACATAGTTCAATTCACAGATTTAAGTTGTACAAAAGTCCATCTCATGAATTAATGTTCTTATTTGTGGATATGCCCCAAAATATAACAATAAATTTTTTTTTTTTCAATGTAACATATTATAGAGTTGTACTCTAAAAAAAAAATGACACATAGGGTTCACAGCTGCCCTGCTGTATATGTATATATCATCATTGTGTAACCCGCAGAAGGGTGTTAACTCAACTTTGGTCAAAGTTCTGTTTTTTAGTTATTAATTAAAATGATAAACAAACGATGTAGAGATGTTGCAAGCAGTAATTGTCATTGAAAAATCTAGACAATGTACTAAAAGCCAAAAGGTGTTAACAAAAAAATGTGGTGAATTTTTCATCTCTTTATAGTTTTTATTATTTAAAGGATAAACAAATGATGCAGAGATATTATGAGCTGATGAGCTGTTATTACCATTTAGAAAATTAAGAAAATATGACAATCTTAAAGAAGATGAAAGGGTTCTAACAAAATTTGGTATTCTGTTCAGTTTCTTAAATGTCTTTTATCAAAAGGATTCACAAATGATGTACAGAAAACTTGCATAAATGGTTGGGGATAATGATAAAATGTATTTTTGGAAGCTTCTGCCAACCTTGAATTTTGTTGCGCAGGCAAAATGCAAGGTTGGTAGAAGCTTCAAAAGCTACATTTTAAATGATGTACAGTTTTTATGAGCTTTTATTTCTGTTTAAAAATTTGGACAAATTTTAGAAGGGGAAGGGTGCTAACAAAACTTTGGTAAATTCTTCAGTTTCTTACTTTTTTCATTAAAAGGATACACAAATAATGTTGTAAGTTGTTATTATTGATCAGAAATTTAGACAATTTACATAATACAAAAGAGTGCTAACACAATTTGGTAATTTTCTATGTTTCTGGGTGTGTATTAAGAGGACAAAAAAAATGGTACAGAAATAGAACAAAATATCATTTCTTTAAAAAGAAAAAGTGATTTATGAATTGGAATAGAGTATAAGAACGATTAAATGTGTAATTAAAGTATCTGCTGGTACTGCATCTGTTTATGCCCTTCTGCGGGGCACACAATTTTATATTGTCATAGTTATAGAAATAACAAAAAAATATATATTATTGCATACATATATAGATGAGATACGGAGGATGTACATAGGCCAAATAAAAAGGAAGAGAAGAGTTAGCAATCCTCACATTAACTCGGACATTCAATTTTTGGGGGTAAAAAAACCCCACAAAAATAAATGATAAATACAAAAAAATTGTATGAAAAAAGTAATTAAGTGAATGCAGTTATATTGTTTGCTGTTCCCCAATATTGTAAAACGACCTATATTTTTTTTACGTTTTCTTTATTTTGATTTTTTTTTTTTTTTTTTGTGTCCGTTATATCAAGTTCGATATAAATGAGGATTGCAATACAAGTCTTTGCAAAAATATAACATATAACAAAGACATTTCAAATCTATACATCACAAAATCACTTCAAGCCTTTGCTTAATCTCACCAGGTAATTCAAAAATATCACTAGTTGTCAAAAGTCTTGGTTTAATATGACTAATTAATTCCAAGAATCAACAAAGGAATGCATTCCATATTTTTGTTTAAGGCCCACAATAATATATTGACAAAAAATTTGAACAAATACAAAAATGTTTGAAAAAAATAAAAAAATAAATGCTTTTGGGCATTATGTAATTTTCCCCGTCTGTAAAGCACTTTTTTTTATACTTTTTCTTTATTTTGAACTTTGTTTTGTATTTTCTTGTCAAATGCAGACTGGAATGCATCCTTTTTTAAACATGTATACAAATAATTTCATATTTAAAGTAGATAATCACCTTTTCTTCCTTTTTATTTGGCCTATAGGGGACCTACCCATGGCAAGAGGTTCATTATGTTGACAGAATAAATCCAAGACCACAACAGGTAAGTGAACTGGTATAATATTTTATATTATGTAATATATAAACGCATAGCATAACCTACATTGCAATCGAAACCCACGCCTTCATCCCAGATGCCTGACAGAAGAAAAAAAGCATTTAGCAAATGTAGCTTGGGCAGATATTAGATATAGTATACCAGTATATATTACAGTATGTCATAAAAAAGCCAGGAGCCGAAGCCACTTGATCCTAGGACTGAAACAGGGTTCCCCCCTTCACAGCCCCTATGGATGCAAGCTAGGGTTGCATCCCTGGAGGGAGCCTGGCCGGCTAAAACTGCAGATTTTAGCCTTCTCTGAGTTTAACACAAATAAAAGATGTATGCAAAAAGAAATGAGGAACCAAAGACACAGCACATGTACAGGGCATGCCAAGCCTACAGGAAAAGACAAAATATAGGGCAAGTGGAGCATTTACATGTAGGCAAGGAAAGCTGTGTAAAGGTGAGCCCATAAGGCACATTTTGGAAGCAATGTATGACCAGGAGCCAAAGCCACTTGATCCTAGGGCTGAAACAGGGTTCCCCCTTCACAGCCCCTATGGATGCAAGCTAGGGTTGCATCCCTGGAGGGAGCCTGGCCGGCTAAAACTGCAGATTTTAGCCTCCCCTGAGTTTAACACCAATAAAAGATGTATACAAATAAGAAGTCGCATCCCCAGAGGGAGCCTGGCCGTCTAAAACTAGCCTCCCCTGAGTTTATTACAAAGTTGGTAAATCAGGAGACCATTCTAGCCACTTGTTAATTTTGCTTTTGAGGCTTTTCCTTGGAACAATTGGATTCATTATTCAATGTTTACCTATTTTGAATGAGATCAGCAGATTCATGTAAATATATTTTTAATTTCTCAAAATGATTTAAAATGTAACAGTTCAGATTCCATTAATTTGTTAAGACAGTGAGCTTGGCTTTTCTTTCTCTCTTGTACTATTTTTCTCCTCATATAATGTGAAGCATGTTTCTCATTGATATTGCTTGAGCAGGTATTAGATTATTCTTATCCCATTCAGAAATATTTAATTGCTTAAAGAGAAGGTTGAGTTCTGGGAAGAGGTGAAAAATAATTTGTGAGCATTACTCATTCGTATTATGCAAGTGTGGAAGAACATCAGATAAGTCATGTTCCCTGAAAAGCATGGCTCTTCAAATGCCTTCATATTCTAAATATGCATGTAACAACGTAAAAATCGGGGGCCGGTTTTTTACGCCACGTGTTCGTGTAGTCCCATATACATCTTTCTGTGTACAGTGTTTGTAACTTTACCAAGACTTGGCCAAATTTCTTATCATTTTGATGATTCCAGAACCTTGCATTACACATAAATTCTTATATGCTAGATGATCAACCTTTTCTGGTCGGTTCCACACCGTTTCTTTCACAATGCAATCGCATGACCAGAACTCAACTTCATCTTTAAGGAGAACAATGGTGATTTCATGCATACAGATATTGCATTGTTAAGCCACATCATTTATGCCTGGCATAAAACTATTCATTCTGAAGTGCATTGAATTTGCACAAGAGTGCATAAATACATTAAAGATGAGAGCTCCCTAATATTCTAACAATGTATATCCTATAAATCATTATTTTGGAAGCACTTCAAAATGGGAAGTTTAAATGCCTTTTATTTAAATTTTGTTCTGCTTACGAGATGTTAGAGTAAGCATGTTTTAAATTTGATAAGTCAGGAATTGATTTGCTTTTCTCTATCCTATTAAATGTAATTTCCCATTATTTTCAACATAACATTTCAATTCTCTAACACCTGCTTCTAAAACATGAAGTAACCCTAGACAAAAGTTTAAAATTTAAATACATGCATTTTTGTTTCTTTTTTAAAATTCAATGTGCACAAAACACACATCATTTTATGTGTAACTCGTATGGAGCTTGATAGAAGCTACTGAATGTAAGTCGCCCCCTCAGATTAATTATGAGTGAGGAAGGAAAGTTCAGGTTTCACGTTTGCAACAGTGGTAATTAATTAAAGCATGTTTTAATAGTACAGAGAGTGGAACATAAAGTGGCAGGTATTGGGAATTCACAGCACTGTAGAAAATACTTTCTGATAGTTTAATTAATATTAACAGTGCCAACACACTTATATCAGCATTAATGATATATGTAATATTTGTGATACTAGACTTCAGTTATTGTGCCAATTTCCTTTGTTTGTTGTGATACAAACAGTATTCAGTGACATCTAATTTTACAATTCATGAACCCAATTTTGAATTTCAGGAAGGAAGACAAAGCTCTCTTTGTCCAAAAATATTAGATACAATCATAAAGCGGTTTAGACCACCCACAGCACTTTTAGGTTTAATGTACATGAAGTGATGTTAAAATGAATTAAATATAATCTACAAATTAAAGTTTATTTAACGCTACATTATTACTAACTACATTAAACTACATGTTTACTAACCTACTTTATATTATAAACTAATCTAAATAACTAATGTATTTAACCTATATTAATGGAAATAAACATCTATTGAATTAATATCAAATTACATTAAACGTTATCAAACTATACTTAACTACTTTAAACTTTATTAAACTACATGTATGTTAATATATTCAGAACTGTAGGTGGCTTATACCACCAAAGATTCTAATATTTCTGGACAACGACAAACTTTTTTACTTCCTGAATTCAAAGGGGGTTCCTGAAATGTGAATTTAAACATCATGGAACACTATCTATACCACGATGAACAGTGAAAAAACCACACCTGATGAAAATCTTGTATGCCATAGTGCAGTTTTTGATACACTTGGTATATGTGGCGGCAACGCACAATGTAAACTATAATTTCCAGACTAAACAATATCAGTTGTTGAAAAGAAATAATCAATTTCAAGTTGGGAATTGTTTGCAAAGATTCGTTGCAGGGTATTTTTACCCCTTGTAGAGTCAAGTGTGTCAAATGAGTAATAAATCAGAGCAAATGTAGAAGATTTTTTGTAGAACTAATTAACAGTTTTCAGTGTGACCGAAAATATTGGCAATCTGGTCAAGTAGATGGTCCGTTATGATTACGTTATCCTATTGTAGTAGAAAATATGATCAATGATCTGATCAAAATGATGATTAAAAAAAGTTTGCTATCCTATCATTGAGTGACAGAAAATAAGATCAATTATCTGCTTGACTCAATGGATTATTATGAGTAGGCTATCATATTACTGATTTGTGTGGTGAATATATGTAATTTACCGAAGTATAAACTGTTTAAAAAGTGAGTAGTCTTGTGGAACAGAGCTATAGGCCAGCATAAAGAGCATTGTGTTGAAGATAGAGATTATTGAAATATCAACCTTCACAATCTAATGAAACTAAGAGATATTATTTTAATTACTGATAGTATTTCACCTGATGAATCATAACCAGATTATTTTGAGTACGCTATCATATTACTGATTTGTGTGGTAAAAATGTAGTTTACAGAAGTATAAACTGTTTAAAAAGTGAGCAGTAGAACAGGCAAGTATAAATAGCATTGTGTTGAAGAGAGAGTATTGAAATATCAAACATTGATAATCTAATGAAACTAAGAGATATTATTTAGATTACGGATAGTATTTCACTTGATGAATCATAACCAGATGCCCAAGTGTGAGAGCCAATTGCAACCCACATGTTTCAGTAAATTAGCTGTTCATTCATCCCCCTCCCCATAAAAGCTTAGATTAATACACATATGCCCAAAGGAACTCAGCAATTCTGATTTTTAACTAGGTTTGAACTAGGATTGAGGCTTTTTGATACAAGTTGACCTGTTGGAAGTAAGTATTAGTTTTGCTATGCAGAATGATCATGGTCTGCCATACCTTGCTGATGATCTAGCTCTTTCAGCATGACAGTTGCAGTTGTAACTTTGCAATCTTGTGTTTTATTTTGTATAGTCATTACCGCTAAAGCCGTCTCCCACCGTTGAGCTTGATGAAGGAGCAATGAAATTTCAACTGCTTTACCACTAGCTCCCTCTGTCACCTGCATGTGAGTATGTTCTACCAGAGCAAAGAGCTATAGGGAAGTTTGTTTTGTTTTTGAGAATTTTGAATAGGCTTATGCTATGAGGGATTCTGGAGTACCTTCTAATTGAGCTAGAGTGCATGATGCCGGTTCTCGGCTGCAAACTTTGCCTTCTGGGGTCAACTTTGAAATACATGTCCTTAGATCATACGCAATAGACTGCCAAATATCAGGATTTTTTTCATGAAGGCTACCATCAGTCCAGCTGTCCATTTTACAAACATCTCAACATTACGGAGTCTCACTGATCAGTGATGGACTTTGTCTTGCTGGACGGACTACCGTTGCGTTTAGCTGCTTATCATATTCTGAGCTAAAAATTTGGAGCCGGGATGTGATGCAAAATCAGTGTGATCCATTTGCAATGTATCATTTTGATCATCTGATCTCGTAAGTGTATATGTCATCAAAGCATTTCTTAAACAGAAATCAAGCAAAACGTACCCTTGTAGGGTCAAGTGTGTCAAATAAGTATTAAAACAGAGCAAATGTAGAAAAAATTTTGGCAGAACTAATCAAAGGTTTCAGTGTGACCGAAAATATTGGAAATCTGGTCAAATAGATGGTCCGTTATGATTATGTTATCCTATTATAGTGGAAAATATGATCAATGATCTGATCGAAATGATGATTTAAAAAAGTATGCTATCCTATCATTGAGTGACAGAAAATAAGATCAATAATCTGCTTGACTCAATGGATTATTATGAGTACGCTATCATATTACTGATTTGTGTGGTAAATATGTAATTTACCGAAGTAAAAACTGTTTAAAAAGTGAGTAGTGGAACAGGCAAGTATAAAGAGCATTGTGTTGAAGATAATAGTATTGAAATATCAACCTTCACAACCTAATGAAACTTAGAGATATTATTTTGATTGCGGACAGTAATTCACTTGATGAATCATAACCAGATTATTATGAGTAGGATATCATATTACTGATTTGTATGGTAGATATGTAGTGTACAGAAGTATAAACTGTTTAAAAAGTAAGTTGTGGAACAGGCAAGTATAAAGAGCATTGTGTTGAAGATAAGAGTATTGAAAAATCAACCTTCACAATCTAATGAAACTAAGAGATATTATTTTGATTACTGATAGTATTTCACTTGATGAATAATAACCAGAATATTATGAGTAGGATATCATATTACTGATTTGTATGGTAGATATGTAGTGTACAGAAGTATAAACTGTTTAAAAAGTAAGTAGTGGTACAGGCAAGTATAAAGAGCATTGTGTTGAAGATAAGAGTATTGAAATATCAACCTTCACAATCTAATGAAACATAGAGTTATTATTTTAATTACTGATAGTATTTCCCTCGATGAATCATAACCAGATTATTATGAGTAGGCTATCATATTACTGATTTGTATGGTAGATATGTAGTGTACAGAAGTATACACTGTTTAAACAGTAAGTAGTGGAACAGGCAAGTATAAAGAGCATTATGTTGAAGATAAGAGTATTGAAATATCAACATTCTGAATATAATGAAACTCAGAGATATTATTTTAATTATTGATAGTATTTCGCTTGATGAATCAAAACCAGATGCCCAAGTGTGAGAGCCAATTGCAACCCACATGTTTCAGTAAATCTGCTATTCATTCATCCCCCCTTCCCCATAAAAGCTTAGATTAATACAGATATTCTTGAAGGAACTCAGCAATTCGGATTTTGAACTAGGTTTGAACTAGGGTTGAGGCTTTTTGATACAAGTTGACCTGTTGGAAGTAAGTATCAGTTATGCTATGCATGAAGATCATGGTCTGCCATACCTTACTGATGATCTAGCTCTTTCAGCATGACAGATGCAGTTGTAACTTTTCAATTTTATGTTTATATTTTTATAGTCATTACCGCTAAAGCTGTTTCCCACCGTTGAGCTTGATGAAGGAGCAATGAAATTGCAACTGCTTTACCACTAGCTCCCTCTATCACCTGCATGTGAGTATATTCTACCAGAGCAAAGAGCTATAGGGAAGTTTGTTTTGTTGTTGAGAATGTTTTAATAGGCTTATGCTATGATGGATTCTGGAGAACATCCTAATTGAGCTAGAGTGATGCCAGTTCTACGCTGCAAACTTTGCTTTATTAATGCGTTCTGGGGTTACCTCTGAAATAATAGACTGCCAAATATCAGCATTATTTTTCATGAAGGCTACCGTCAGTCCAGCTGTCTATTTTACAAACATCTGAACATTAAGGAGTCTCACTGATCAGTGATGGACTTTGTCTTGCTGGACAGACTACTATACCTTTGCGTTTAGCTGCTCATAATATTCTGAGCTAAAAATTTGGAGCCGGGATGTAATGCAAAATCAGTGTGAGCAATTTACAATCTATCATTTTGATCATCTTGGTAATGTAAAGAGTTGCCTTAGTGATATTACCCGTCTCTCCTGGCACTTCACCATGCCAGACCTGGTCAGTGGCGCGAAGAATGGATGATTTAGCAACTGAAAATCTTTGAGTAAGAAGAAGCTTATGTGCATGAACAAGGTGTAGCTACAATAAAGAGAGAAAGGTTTATAATCTTTCATTAAATGGAGGATAATGGCTATAATTTTTTCTACTTGGAAACATGGGTTGTCAGACCTTTGTATGCAAGATGCAATTACAAGTTTGCTGTTGCAGGAAGAGCTTGATATGTTTCCAGCTGAACAAAATTCAAATTCAACAATTTAAGGCAGAAGGGCAATAACTGATTCATTATGCAAATGGATCACTATTCTTTTAGAGAAGGGAAATATGTCCTAGTTCTACACATCAAAGTGACTTACAACTGCCCCCATTAAACTTAAGTTCGGGTGAAGACATTGCAATCCTCCCCTAATCAATGTTGTGATGCATAAGTTTTCTTCTCACCCCCGTTCATCTTGGGATACAAAAGTTTCCCCCCCCCCCCCTCTACCATCCATTCTTGGGATTGTAAAATGTCAATCCTCTCCCAAATCGATGTTTGGGTGCATACATTTCAAACCCATAACAATCTTGCGATTGTGAAGTTCAATCCCCCATCTGTCTTTGGATTTGGGGATGCGAAAGTTTCCATCCTCAACTGTCTTGGGATGAAAGAGATTCAACCCCCCCCCCTAAATCTTGGGAGGCATGAGTTCCAATTACCCCCTCTCCTTTCCATCTTGGGACACGTGAACTTTCAATCCCAAACCATCTGGAGTTGAATAGAATTCCATCCCCATCAATCTTGAGATGCACAAGTTCCAATCCCACCCCCCCCCCCCTCAGTCCATTTGGGGGTGAATAAAGTTCAGTCCTCCCCCAAATCAATGTTAGGATGCATACATTCCACTCCCAAACTAACTTTGGGTGCAGAGGTTCCCCTTCCCCAACAGTCTTGGGATGAAAAAGATTAAATTAACTTCCCCCCCCCCCTAAATCTTGGGAGGCATAAGTTTCAATTGCCCCAATCAATCTTGGAATGCACAAGTTTAAGTGCCCCCTCCCCCACATTCATCTTGGGATTGCAACAAAAATCAATCCTTTCCCAAATCAATGTTTGTGTGCATATGTTCCAACCCCTAGTATATTGGGATGAAGAAGTATTTAGGGTTACAAAATACGAAATCATCATGGGTTGCACAAAATTTCATTCCCCATGCACAAGTTCCAATATCCCCCATGAGAAAAATCCTCCCCACTCCCTAATCATTGTTGGGGTGCATATGTTCCAACCCCCTAACCATATTGCGATGCAAAAGTTCAATCCCAAATCTTCTTAGGATTTTTGATTGGAAAAGTTCCCCTTCCCCAACTTTCTTAGGAGAAATATTTAATTACCCCCTTGCCCTAAATCTTGGGAGTCACGATTGCCTTCCTCCTTCTCAATCTTGGAAAACATAAACTTTCAATCCCCTATCCAGCTTGGGATTCACAAATGTCAATCTCCAATCCCCCCCCCCCCAAAAAAAAAAAAAAAAACAACGACAACAACAACAACAACAACAACACAGAACAGGGCACTGTGCTTAATGATGTCAATTGGGCAGACTCTGCAACATCAGAAAGTCAGAAATAGATTAAATCTTGCTTGCAAGCACTATTGATATATCATGGTATACATTGTGTACAGGTTTTCAAACTTAGTCTCCTTAGAGCACTACGTAGTTTACTGTGAGGCGGAAGGGAAAGAACTCAATCAGTATGCAAACTGATCATTATATTTCTCTTAGAAGGAAAATATCAGCTAGTTCTAAAGATGGATGTGCTAATAAAGTTGAGTTCTGGTCATGCGATTGCATTGTGAAAGAAACGGTGTGGAATATATCAGAGAGGTTGATCATCTAGTATTGTATTGGTGTGTACTGTGAGGTTCTGGAATCATCAAAATGATAAGAAATTTGGCCAAATATTGGCAAAGTTACAAACACTGTACACAGAATGATGTATATGGGACTACACGAGCACATGGCGAAAAAACCAACCCCCCCCCCCTGATTTTTACGATGTTTCATTCATATTTAGAATATGAAGGCATTTGAAGAGCCATGCTTTTCAGGGAACATGTTTAATCTGATATTCTTCCACCCTTGCATAATAAAAATGATAACGCTCACAAATTATTTTTTTCCTCTTCCCAGAACTCAACCTTCTCTTTAATAATCCTGATGTACTTTGAATGTTTGCTAAGTGGGATATTATAATTCTTTCTGTTAGAGTGAATGCATGCTATGTGAATCTACAGCAGCTAAATTATGCAATTATCACATGCTGTCACTTGCTCCATTCCTCTGCCAACTGCCCCTCCCCCCCCCCCCCCATTTAACTTGGGGTGAATACATTTTGATCATCCTCCAATCATGGTTCAATCAATATTGGATGCATAATTTTTCATCTCACTCCCATTCACTACAGGGTTCTAACATTTACTGACCCCCTCCCCCTAGCTCTCCCATCTCATCTTGGGATCGTAAAATTTTGATCATCATTCTTTGTATTTTGTATTTTGAAAGTTTCCATCCTCAAGTGTCTTGGGATGAAAGAGATTCAACACCCTCCCCCCTAAATCTTGGGAGGCATAAGTTTTAATTACCCTCTGCCTTGTCCATCTTGAAACACATGAACTTTCAATCCCAAACCATCTGGAATTGCTTAAGTTTCCACGCCTTCAAACTAGGGATGCACAACCCCCCCCCCCCCCAGTCCATCTTGGGGTGAATAAGGTTCAGTGAAATAATCATGACATGCAACATCAGGAACATGTCTTGGTATACGTACATGATTTTTAAAGTATTAAGATGTTCCTGGTCGTCTTTTGTGAATAACAGCAAACATATGAATGTTATTGAAAGAAATAAGATCTGTGGCAACACAAAATTAGACATAACGCTCTGAATACCTGATTGTTTTTGCTGAGGGTGAGCGCATGAAGCTTGAGAAAGTGTTGGACAAATATGAGGAATATTGCATGCTGAAACAAAATCTGACGTATGAGAGACATAGATTTTTCACAATATCTCAGTGCATGAGAGCTAGTGTTGATCAGTACGCAACATAATTGCGGAGTCGTGCTCAGTCGTGTGAGTTTTCCAGGACAGCATTATCTGTGGTATATTTTAGACGATGGTCTAAGAGAACGTTTGTTGAGGCGAGATGATCGCACATCATGGATAAAACGTTACAAGTATATCCGTGCGGCTGAACAAACTTGAACGCAGGCACAAGCGTTCAGTTCCGCAGGGGAAAACACCTCAATCCCGGTAAATTCTTTCAGCAAGACTAAGAAGAAATTTCCTGGTTTAACATTAAAACCTCAAGGTCGTACTAACGAAGCATGTAGCAGATGCGGAAACCGACAAAGCAAAGACAAATGTCTCGCACAAGGTCAAACATGCAAAACCATTTTCCTAAATGGTGTAGAACCCCAGTAGCCAAGGTCAATGTACTGCAGCACTTTCGGAGGTAGATTCAGAAGGTTTCCTGATTTGCTCTGTCGAATCGAAAGAATAGAAGGAAGAATGGACAGTCAATTAACTAGTCCATGACCATGCAGCTGGTTGAATTCAAGATTGTTACTGGTGCTCTTCCTGAGACAGTCTTTCACAATTTAAAACCAAAACCAAAGCTGCAAAAAGCCAAAGTGAAGTTGACAGGCTGAATATGAAACAGCTATCCCAGTCAAATGTCGTTGTTGTGTACAAGTTGAGTACAAAGGGATCAAACACAGTGTGCCGTGTCTAGTCATTCCTGGACGTCATCAGCCTTAGGATTACGAACGAGCAAAGAATTGACTCTGGTGAAACAGGTATATCGTGTTGAAACACAAACTGAACAAGGAACGTGTAAAAGTGTAGTTCAAGACTATCAAGATGTGTTTGTAGGTCTAGATTGTCTTCCTGGTAAACACTACATCACATTGAGAGAGAACGCACATCCTGTTCAACATGCATGTTTGCAAAGTTCCATTTCCACTTCAAACCAAACTCAAAGACGAGTCAGATAAGATGGAACGAATGAACTTAATCACTCCAGTTGATGAGCCAACTGATTGGGTTTCTTCTCTCGTGTTGGTGATGAAAAAGAACGGTCATCTCAGAGTCTGTCTAGATCCAAGAGACCTGAACCGAGCAATCAAAAGAGAACACAATCAATTTTCATCAAAAGCTGAAATAGCTGCACATTTTGCAGGGGCCAAATTAGATGCGTCTAGTGGTTTTTGGCAGATCCAACTAGATGACGAAAGCTCCAAACTTTGTATGTTCATCACGCCATACGAAAGGTACAAGTTCTTGAGACTATCTTTTGGTATTTGTAGTGCTCCGGAAGTCCCAGAGCTGTCTAACAAGTCAGCAGCGCTGAGACATCTACTTGACAAAAAGAATGTTTGGACATGGGGTTATGCACAATAAGATGCATGGAATCAGCTGAAACAAGCTCTGATACAAGAGCCAGTCCTACATTTCTACAACTGCAAGAAACCAACCAAGCTGTCAGGAGACGCATTAAAGGATGGTATTGGTGCAGTGCTACTACAGCAATGTGATCAAAATTGGGTTCTGATCGCATATGCATTTAGATCAATGACTGATGCAGAGACTAGATATATATGCACAGATCGAGAAAGAACTACTTGCAATCACATATACATGTGAAAGATTCCATCAATACATCTATGGACAACAAGTAGAAGTGGAGACTGATGACAAGCCACTTATTCCACTGTTAAGTCACTGGGTGCCTAGATGTCCCCTACGCATTCAAAGGTTACTTATCAGGATACATGGATATGATCTCAAGGTCTTGTACATGCCTGGGAAGTACACGTATCCTGCTGGTACGTTGTCCAGAGCAGTAGATCCAAAGGCCGAGTTGAATGCTGAATCAGAGGGACATATCAGAATCTTTGTACATGCTATTGTCAAGAGCATGCCAGTTACATCAAATAAACAAAATCAAATTGTTGAAGGGACAAAGAAAGATGATCAACTGCAAGAGCTGCTAGGCATCATCAGAGATGGTTGGCCAGAAATGAAGCAGCTATGTCCAGTTAGAGTTGGGGACTACTGGAACATCAGGAGTGAACTTTCTGAAGCAGAGGGCATCATCTTAACTACATCTAAGCCAGAACCAGAAGCGGACAAGTTAGTAAACCGCCAGATCGCTTGAGTAGTTCTTAGCTTTAGCCAAGGCATTGATTAATAGTAGTCTGTCTCATAGACATCACTTTCTCATCAGATGAAAATAAAAGGCCTGCCAGCTTTCAAGGATGACCCTCTAGGAGTGGGGGAATTTGGGATGATGCTCTTTTAGCCGCCATTTTTCAATAACATAAATTTCATACAAGATACTGCAATAATTCAGCAATTCAATCTGATTGTTCCCTTACGTTAATAAAAAGTACCTTGTCTTGTAGAGATGTACACTCCATGTACAATCATGCACAATTATATTTGGCATGTGTACATGAGTACCTGAAATGCACCACACTCACCCTCATCACAATGTTTCTTCACAAATTGTTTTTACTAACACATTTAGGAATTGAATTGTCTAGATTTTCATGTCACGGTTCTCAATGATGGTGACAGAGTGGCCACATGCTGGACAGATGCAAAGAAAATGAATGTTTGAAGAGGATTATAAGGGAAGGACAAGAAGGAAAACAATGAGATGAAAGGAAAATAATAGAGGAAATTAGGAGGTAGGATATCCTAAGTAAAGGCCAAGAAGAAACGAAACTCTTCAACAGATATCTGGACAACACTCACCCACGTTCTCCTTAATGTTCCGCTTCAAAGTTGACTCTCCCAAGTGTGTTCCATGATCTGATGATGCAGAAAGAAGCCCTTGTCTGAATTCACTTACTTCTCTCCTGGAAGCTGGATGGCACCTAAATTACTCTGACTCATCAAACAAAAGGTTAGGTACTGGACAGATGGTACAAGTTTCTAAGATCCAGTATGATAAGAGTCATGTTTTAGCATTTGCCTGTTATTCATCAAAATTATTTTGCTCCCATCCCTATAATATTGTAGAAGCTGTTTGTACTTACCTGATCAGCCCCTGCCCCACCCTATCTCCCCCACCCCCTCCCGATCTCCCCTCCCTTTTAAACCCTCTATCTCGCTATCTCTCTCTCTATCTCTCTCCCTCCCTCTCTCTCTCTACTCCCCTCTCTCCCTTTCTCTCTCTTTTCTCTCTTTCCTCTCTCTGTCCCCCTCTCTCTTTCTTCTCTCTCTTCTCTTCCCCCACTCTCTTATCTCTCTGTATACCCCTCTCCCTAACTCTATATCTCCCTGTCTCTTTATATATCTTCTTTCTCTCTTCCTCTCCCTGCATTACCCCCTCCCTAAATCTCTATTGTCTCTCTGTGTGTCTCTTCTCAGGCTCCCCACCCCCACCCATCCGGGTAGCTCGCTATATCTGTCCCACTCTATCTAAGCATTTTTAGATAGTATCTCTCGTTATGAAAGAAGGAAATAAATTGATGTCCCAATATCTTATGTATATATCGCTGTTAGAGAATGAAGTAAAGCGATGGCCTAATGTGTTTTATCATTCCTTTAGAATGAAATGATGGGATGGCCTAATATGCTCTACATTCTCAGAGAATGATGGATGTCATAATGTGCTCCACATTCTTAGAGAATAATGGGATGTCATAATGTGCTCCACATTCTTAGAGAATGAAGGGATATGGCCTAATATGCTCTATCATTCTTTGAGAATGAACAATGACTAAATGAATTAAAAGAAGGGATGGTCCTGTCCAGTGCAAGATGCATGATCGGGCATTGGTGTTGAATCCTGTCAGGTCTTTGAAAGTACAGGGTCCTGTTAAGGAGGGGTACAGACCAAAAGTCTTCATTCTTACAGAATGAAGTAAAAGGATAATGCAATTCTCTATCATGTCAAGAGAATGATTTGAAGCAATGGCTTCCAATATGCTATATCATTAAAACAATTCTGGTGACACACTCAGATTTCTTTGTTGAATGAGACTCTTGACAACAGTGATGGCAGGCTTCATCAGATGACTGGTGGTGATGAATAGGTGTAGCTGCAAGAATGGCAGTCTGAGAAGATGGGCGAATGGGAATGTACATAGAAAATAATGATCGTGCAACGTGGTGAATCAAGTCATATTCTGATTCAGTTTGTAATTTAATAGCCTCTCTAGTCCAGCGAGTTGGTTGTTATCCATTGCCTAGATGTGACAAATCTTCCAATTGATGGTGTGATTATTCCATTTGACATGGTCACTGAGAACTTTCAATGTAGTCTTCCTGAATCTTGCTGACATTTCAGCTTCGTGTCGAATATCTGTCTTTTCCTAAAACTTTAGCTGGACTCCTTTTACAGCCCGTGAAAAGGAATGTGATGCATCACTCTGCTTATCCTGAGGACACATCATTATTCCACAAGGTTTGAAGAGAGGAGGCTTGGAAGTGTACTTCTTGAAGATAGGCTGCATTGCATGCCTCTAATTCTCTCTACTTACAGGATGTGAGGATGGTTACCTTAATTTCCACTGGGCCTGATTGGTAGGTTGTTGTTGAGAGGTGGCTTGGGATTCATCTGCTCTTCTGTTCTCTTGAGGGTCTGATCTGGGTAGATCTGATGCTTTGTGTCATTGCTGGCCATGCTGATTCGTTGATGTCTTGGGGTATCTACAAATTATTATGCTTTGTTGAATAACTCCTTTGGCGATGTGTTGAAAAGGTCTTGAAACGTTGATGAGAACACGGAGGTCTTGAAACGTTGATGAGAACACGGAGGACTTGAAACGTCGATGAGAACACAGAGATCTTGTACATGTGAAGAGGATGAATCCTTGATGGTGTTATCTGAGTAAGCTCACAAAGAATTCATTTCCTTGGTTTGCAGCATCATCCTCCCCTTGGTTCTTTTCATTGGATTCTTCAGATTCAGATGAAAGGAAGTAACCTTATTATTTAGACCGTAGTCTGAACATGTCAATCCATTTTCTTTCCTTGAAGAGAATTATCTTCTATGCATATTCCCATTATGTCGACCGGTGGGACTGCCACTCTTCCATCTACAGCTACGCTTCACTCCCACTCCTCTGAAAAGCCTGCTGTCTTTTGAAGCCATGAGTATCGCAAGAAAATATATTTGAATACGGAGTCCCAACATTTTGCCTAATGGTCTCAATGAACCTCAATAATGAACTGAAGGATATGGCATAATGTGCTCTACCACTCCTGGAGAATTATGTGACAGGATGACCTGATACGATATACCATTGCCTAGGAGGGTACAAGAGAGCTTTACCTCTCAGGTGTTTAACATCTTAGGATGAGCAGGTGTAACGCTACTTCATTCCTGTTTCCTCCTGCTCTTTTATGGAGAGTACTTTGGAGTGTGAACATGCACAAGTGCTGGCTCTTACACATGAGCCGTTCATGTAATATCCTATTTGTAGGATGAAGTGTTTTTCAATTTATATCATTACATAGGCAGAGTCTATGGAAATAAGGGAGGGTCCTAACAATGATAAACTAAGGCTTGAAATATCTGCCTGGGTTGGATTGGAAATTTGGAATCCATGATCATTGGTTTGACAGGCAGACACTCTTCTGACTGAGCTGACTTTGCCACTCATTTCATAAGGACCTGTTGCACTTCCAATTGGCCATAAAGCATGATTGTAGGATAATATTTGTGAGACTTCTGAGGTATTGTCAGTACAAAGTGTTCATTGCGGATGTGCAATTGAATACCTTCATGCAATATCCTGTATATAAGGCGTTTGCTTATGCTTACAATAATCCTTCTTGTCTCTGGTACAATCGGCAGGCCCCTCATGAAAATTCAACCCTGTTTTAAAAATGAAAAGTGTGCTCATCAACAGCTGTACATTTAGGATCAACATGTCAAGTACAAGCTTTATTAGTTGTTTATTTATTTTATTTTTTTGTATTTATGTTATTATTATTTTGGCATCACCTGTGCCTGGGTTGCGAAAAAGCGAACTGATTCACTGTAACCTCGGGGTATCTCCTCCCGGTATAACTGATTGGAGGTGTGCAGGTGGACCACTACACCTTGGTTTCCCCCTACTCTTATACAAATAATTCAGTGGGTTCTTAATGTGCAAAGGGGGTGACTTTCCTCTACACTGAGCTTCCGTCCTATCAGATGTGCATGGAGTGTTTTCCACTTAACATAGCCTGCGGCAATGAAACAATGGGAGGGGCACGTTAACACACAACGCAGGCTTCAGTCATCAGTCTGGGTTGGAATTGAACCAAAGATTTTTGGTTCAACAGGCAGACGCTTCACTGACTGAGCAAACTCGCCTACCCACTTCAGATAATCCTTATAGAATGGAGTAGCATGCACAGGTAAGGAGCTGGAGGGACATATACCAAATTATGTTCGGGATAAATGTTCTTGTCAGTTGGTTTATCTGCATTCTGAACACATCAAGGTGCATTGGTCTTTCACACCTGTCTATCAAAAGTGTCTAAACCTTCAGTCGCATGAGTAGTTTCACAAAGCCAGTGAATCAGTTCTATCTGTGTACTGATCACATATATGTACTGAATCCAGGTTCATCACATTGTTGATAATTACAGGTGTCTTCCAAGCCTCAGACTCATGAGGATTTTTGCAAAGTCTGTGAAACAGTTTCATCTGTATACTGACCACATCTTAATGTAATATGTCTTTATGCTGATAGTCATTTACACATGTTACTGCATTAGATCTTTGATCTACATTGTAAGCCTCAGAGTCATGAGGACTTTAACATATCATCTCATCTGATTTGGTTCATGCTAACAATCATCAATGTCCTCAAACTTTTGAGCACCTACACAATGAAAGTGAATCAAATATAGTGAATCTAATATAGTGACCAAATCTGATTTATGCAATGTGTATGCTGATAATAATTGGTGTCATGTAAGCATCATACCTACTAGGACATTCCACAATGAACACACATCAATGTGTTGGATCTTTTGATAGTCATTTCTAAGCCTCAGACTACCACAAAGTTGGTTATACCAGTTTTATTTGCAATTTTGCATCTTTATATACATGCTGATATTAAAGCTACTTGTATCTGAACTCTTGTCCTTATATAGAAAGAGAAAAGATCGTAGCTCATCTCTCTGTGTTCCATTTGAATATATGCAAAGACAATTTGCAGTCACATGTAATGCTAATGCCCCCTTTTAGTTGGTGTTTACAGATGCAATGAGGTTAAATTGCATTAATAATTAGCCTTGATTTCGACCATGTATCTCAAGCTGTTCTGTATTGCTTTGTAACAGTGAGATACCTTGTGAAAGGAAGTAGATAATATAGCCTTCACTTCTGTTCAAGCATGCCATGTCTGGCTTTGAGATGACAAATATATTTTTCTTAAGAGGGAAATACAAGCCCATTTCTTCAAGAGTATCGGGTCGTTTTTTAAAACTGCGGATGTCTTCGATCACACAGTGGAACCACCTCAAGCAAGTCTTATCATTATCAATAGAGTTGATGAATGTAGATTGTTTAAAAAATCTTATTAAACAAACAAAGCTATTCTTACTCGGTGCTCTCATTCTATTTCACTATTAAATTGGTGGCCAGCAAATATTGCAAAAAGCCTCTGGTTATAGAAAGGAATGGTAGTTAGTAAAGGGGGAAAGAAGAGAAAGTAAAGACCTACCGACACAAAGCTATGTATGCTTACCGTGTTGCAGGCATATGTAGAATACATTTTCATATTTTGGGCTTTCCCTACCCCCAAACTCGGCCAAAATATATATAAAAATGTGCAGGACATTTTTGGTGATGCATTCTACATACTTCCAAGACCTCTACATTAATTCCTGCGAGAAACCTTTTGGACAGGCAAAAAATGCTAAATAACATGCTTATCTTACCATACTGACTCCATGAAACTTGCTTCTCATCTATCCAGTGTCAAACCAGATGCCTGGGTCTTCATAATTCACGTGTCAAACAGTTTCCATGAGAGTTGTCAGTGATTCCAAACAAAAGCTTCCTTCAACATCATCTTCACATGGATCACACTGTGGAAGAGACAACCTTGAAAACCAGAACAAAAAGGAGGACATGGGTTCGAGTGTCCAAATATCTGAAAAGAGGTTAGTAACTGCTTGGTCTTTAAGTAGGATATGGAAATGGAAAGAGATAGAGAAAGAGTGAGACAGAAAGACTGAGAAAGAGTGGGAAAGGAAGTATTAGAGAACGAATGAGAAAGAGAAAGAAAAAGAAAGAGAGAGAGAGAGAGAGAGAGATGAAGAAAGTGTGAGAAAATAAAAGTAGAGATAGAAATGAAATAGATATATATGAGCTATCGCCCAATCTTACCCTGTCCAGAGCCATAGACAATGAAGTGCTGGTAAAGCACTCAAGAGTGAGGAGTTCATCTACATGGTCGAAAGGAAGGCTTTGGAAAAATTCTGGTAAGTGTGGTGATATTAAAAGCAGAAGGGAGGAATCAAACTTATGCAAACTTGGTGTTGCTGCCGATTTTAAGTAAGAATAGAGACAGAAAAGAAACAAATGTACATGTATATGAGGTAGAGCCCAATTTTACCCTGTCCAGAGCCATAGACAATGAAGTGCGGGTACAGTATTCAAGAATGAAGAATGTCGTCGTCTACATGGTAAAAAAGAAGACTTCAAAAATAAGCCTTTAAAAAGAAGCCTGGTAAGTGTGGTGATAAGCAGAAGGATGCAATCAAACTAAAGCAACCTTGCTTTTGGCAAAATACTATGGATTTAGTGGTACAGCCAAAATGCTAGAGAACAATCACCTGTTCAGGTCCAAAATAGAGAGGAATAGAATTTGACGACATCCATATACACATGGAGTCATGTTTTAGATAATGCAAATCGTTACACGTTAGATGTGTTCTTGATTCCTTCTTTTTATCATCTGTACATTTGTAGATTTGAATAACACTGTCCGTGTTCTAAATGATGAGTTTTAGAATATATCTGACTGGTTACAAGCAAATAAATTGTCCCTGAATATTGACATGACTAAATGTGTTTATTTTCGAAAAAAATAAATCTAATATAGGATCTAACATTTCCGATATAGCTAGCAATAATGGCCCTCTAATTAATAACAGTTATATTCCTGTTTATATTAATAATAAACTTATAAGCTAAAATATAGTTTGTTACCTAACAATTTGAAACTTTATATCATTCCATATTTACCCTCATTTGAAATATTGTAATATTGTATGGGCTACCAATGCAACACAAACTAAATTAGACTCACTATTTAAAGTACAAAGCATATTGTTATTGGCCTGGAAAGTTTTTCTGGAAGGCAAAAAGACCCTGATTTCAGGGAATGGGACTAGGATTAGCTTTGAAGACCACAAAAAGCTTGTGTGCACAACAATAAAGACAGTGTCAATTGCATAAGTCATCAAGTTGACCTCCTCCTCTACTTCATCCATCCTAGGACATTTTCTATAGCGACAATATCTTTGAACTCCAGAAAATCGTTATCAAATGCAGGTGATGGTATTAATTCTGGAATCTCTAGGCCATAACTTTCCATAGCCTAGTTTAGTTTAGTAATTTTTACAAAGTAAAACAACCTTATTAGTATTCTGGAAGTTCTAGACCAGTACTTGTCTTAACTTAGAATCGTCTAGTCAGCAAAAGTAAAAGGTAAAAGATATGATTTAACATTTACCAGGTCAGATACACCCCCCCCCCCCTGTAGCATTGTTACTATGTTTCTATTAGATGATCATACTTGGTTTTGATGCTAGGATTTGTAGCAGTATATCTATAATATCTGTGCATTGTTATAGTGAAAGCATTTCCCCTTTACATTATCCTTTGAAACAATAACATCCTTTTATTTGCCTTTTGGGAAATTTTCTGTGCCAGGAATATTAACCAACTCCAGCTTATCGCTGATGATTGTTTTAATTGGTTTAGTTGTCAGTGTAATAAATCATTTAATGTTTATTTTATAATTAGACAAGAATAAATGAGGTTTTGAAATGGCATGATTGACAATTTAAAGTAAGATATTTGTTGAGGACAGGGCAGGTCTTATAATTTTATTTTGGAGTGAACTTTGTTCCAATTTCTAAACAGTTTTATACATTCATAAAAAATAACATTGATCCAAGATGATTGTATCCATCAATTTGATCTGTATTACCAGCTAGCTCTGTAAATGATGATAGTTACATCAATGCCCTACATGCAGAACATATGGACCAGATTGAAAAGGTTGTGGGTGTCATTATTAATTTTGCACCCTAGTTTTTCCACAAATTTTGAAATGATAAAATGATAAAACTGGCTTTCTGTCTGTACTGTCAGACAGACACATGAAGTTAGATATTTGTTGTGTACAGCACAGATGTCATAATTTTGTTTTAAAAGAGTAACTGTGTTCCACTACTCACTTTCTAAACAGGTTAATACATTCCTCAAAAATTATGTTGATCCAAGATGATTGTATCCATTAATTTGTTCAGTATTAACAGCCAACTATTGCAAGTGATCATAGTTACATCAATGCCCTAAATGCAGAATATATGGACCAGATTGAATAGGTTATGGGCGTCATTTTAATTTTTGCACACTGATTTTTGTTATGGTTTTTGATATAATAAGATATAAGGGTTTCTGTCTGTGCTGCCAGAAAGTTAAATCAAGTTAGATATTTGTAGTGGACAGCACAGGTGTTATCATTCATAGTGAATTGTATTAGTGCACTGTGTTCCACAATTCGCTTTCTAAACAGTTTATACATTCATGACAAATTACATTGATCCAAGATGACTGCATCTATTAATTATTAATTTGATCAGTATTATAACGGCCAACTCTGCAAACTATCATAGCTACATCAATGCCCTAAATGCAGAATATATAAGCCAGATTGAATAATTTAAGGGCATGATTCTAATTTTTGCTCACTGATTTCTTTAATAGATTTGATATGATAAAACTAGATGTCTGTCTGTGCTGCCCCAAAAATGGAGTAGCAAGTGTTACTTAATGTATTAAGCTCACTCGCTTCAACACCACATTTCAGTACCATTCATTTTATGATAAGAATCTGGAATCTGAACTGTTACTAATTTTATCTTTAGAACTGAGAACCTTGAAGATTAATGTAGTACTTTGCAACATGTAATGGCATTTTTTTAGCCACATCATTTGTATATGTATAATTGTGAATAATGTGGGGATGCATGTAATGTGTGTTTGTGGAAAAAAGAGAAGACGAACGGCATTGTAGAACAAAGTAGCCACATCATATGTACATATGGAAAAGAGGAAGACAAGTGGCATTGTGGAACAAGGAAGCCACATCATGTGGACATGTATAATTGTGAAAGATGTGGGGATTTAAATTGTGTTTATGGAAAAAGGAGTAGACAAGCGACATTAAAGAACAATTAAGGAATTCACATCATGTGAACGTACAGAAAAGGAGGAGACAAGTGGCATTGCAGAACAATGATGCCACGTCATGTGTATATATGTAATTGTGAATAATGTGGAGATGTAATGTGTATTTGTGGAATAAAGAGTAGACAAGTGGCATTACAGAACAAGGAAGCTACATCATGTGTACATATGGAAAAAGGAGGAGACAAGTGGCATTGCCATTGTGGAACACGGAAGTGGGAAACAAGGAAGTGGCATTGGGGAACAAGAACGTGGCATTGGGGGAAAAGAACGTGGCATTGGGGAGTAAGAACGTGGCATTGGGGAGCAAGAACGTGGCATTGGGGGAAAAGAACGTGGCATTGGGGGGAAAAGAATGTGGCATTGGGGAGCAAGAACGTGGCATTAGGGGGAAAGAACGTGGCATTGGGGAGCAAGAACGTGGCATTGGGGGAAAAGAGCGTGGCATTGGGGAGCAAGAACGTGGCATTGGGGAGCAAGATCGTGGCATTGGGGAGCAAGATCGTGGCATTGGGGAGCAAGAACATGGCATTGGGGGGAAATAGCGTGGCATTGGGGGAAAAGAAAGTGGCAATTTGGAATTCCATACCAACCATCTATATTTACTGTGTCAATAATGAACCTCGATCTTGCCATGGGAAGCAACATTTTAAAATCCACGTAAAAAAAGAGCAATTCAAGTACAAGGACATATAATTATAACTGTTACACAGTGCGGGAAGTTAACAAGATCATGGGTCTGTCAGAAAAAAAGTAGTTGTACCTGTATGAAAGGTGGCCGTTCTTGTTAGGAAGGTGGTAGATGAATTGATGTCCTTGCACTTGAATTGCTCTCATTTTACGTTGCCTGGTGGAGAATAGAACAAAATATTTTATTTAAAACAATATTTTACCTGTTTGTTGCAGTTATGAATATATGTTCATCAAGTCAAATGGATTTTGTTTCTCCACGACATTTGTAGTCTTTAACATTTCACATGATTATTGAAGTAAATTAATTGTTTATTAGTAGGTCTAAATGACAAAAAAAAAAACATTTCTGAAAATGTTGAGAACAAATTATGAATGTTTAGTATTGAAAATGGCAACATCAAAGTTCATAGATGGCATCATTATCAAAAATAATTAACACAGGATTTCTATGAGGTCTTTATGATCATGGCAAAAAAGAAATCATAAGATAATTCTAAAGTCAAAGCCCTTCACAACCTAAAATTAAGCTCAAAATTACCTTTACACACAATAGTGTTATTCTAGTTGTATATAGATTTCCTAAGTAAATATAAATCAATACCCTTGGCAATCAGTATTGAAACTGAAGATATCTCATGGTTTCATACAGTGTATATATATCTATTTTTCAGAGTGTTGATTGAGTCAACTTACTGGTCCTTAGTCAGAGTCAGACACGTCCATAGCATCTGGACCAGCGTGGATTTTAACTGAAATAAAGGATATGACAGAAAATGTAAGCAGTTCATATATTTTGTGCTAATCGTCGATTTTGTAGGGAAACGGATTATTATTTATTATATTTGTTTGTATTTGTGTACAAAAACTGACCAGCAGCACAGGCTGAAGGGATACAACTAGAATACTACATCTATATACACAGGGATGTTAACAATAATATTATAAACTTAAAATGCAGAAGAGAAATTAAATACATATCAAGGGTTCATTGACTCAAAGACGTAACTCCATATTTTGCCAAAATGAGTATTTGATATCAAAATGTTCAGAAAAGGGGAGGCTTTCCAGGAAACACAAAAGCTTAAGTCTACCCAACATTCCCATTGAAGTCAATGGCTAGTGAAACATAGACTAACTCCTTAAGGCCCAAGTGGACCTCTATTTTTAAACCACTTTGTCTAAAATGGCAAAAATGGAGTTACGTCTTAGTGTCACTGACCCCTCGGTATATTTAAAAATACTACAAACACAATATTTTTAACAATTAAAACCCCTTGGGGCGTTTAGATTGAGCAATAATCGTTATCAAACACACAAAAAGTAATGCAAAAGTGATTTAATGCTATATATGGGTTACTGGTATAAGCAAGCTTGAAATGATGCATTGGCAGACTATGGCTTTAAGGCTATGGTGTAGCTTTGGAAAGTAAGACCTTTGAAATGGGCAGTGGCAAATACACTTTTTAATTTGTCTAAGTCAATTCCATATGGCTTTCTACAAATCCTTTTTTTAAATGTAGGATTTGAATTTATAAAAAAACACACCCTTGGAATATAGAAGTGCTATATATGTGAACTAGACATTAATATGTTTCAGGACATTAATTGGTCCATTATCACAATTTTCAGCATATAAATTATAGGAATATAAGATTTCACAAAATATAAGTCATTAAATAATTTTTGTACATTGTAAATGTCTATTGCAATAGGCCATTTTCGTAATGTAGCCACATTTATACTAACGTGCCTCGATGCAAATTATTTCATTTAACTGCTATGAATAATTGTATTTCATTAGTCAGAATGTAAATTGAATATATTATGTGTTTTTTGGTAGGGTAAGGCATAATGTTTGCCCTACCTAGCAACATCTAATGTATGCAATTGAATTCTGACTATTCAGCTACATTTATTCATAACAAGCGAATGAAATTTTTCATATCGAGGCGCTTCACAAAGGCATTAATGTTTACATTAAAGGTACATTTACATACAATTCAGTTCAACAAATTCAAGGATTAACCTGATCAAATAAGTCATGAATATGTTTTGTCGCATGTCCTTTCCAACTGAACATTAGGCAATGGAGATAGACACATTAATGGAAATCACGTCATTTCCATTTTCCATTCTACGCAATCACTACAGGAGTACTTCTGTCTTTTTTAAGTTTACAATAGTATTCGTCCACAATGTATCTTTATTGGGACAATCAGATAAAATAATTTCAAACTAATTATGTGGACGAATATGACGCTCCTGGATTAATATTCATAAACTGAATTAATGATATACATGTATGGGTATTAGACGTTTCTTTCCCTTGTCCTTAAATTCTCCTTAAATTCTCCTTAATTTCTTTTGTCTCTTCTCTTGCTCTTTGTCCTATTTTCTCTTTTCCATTTCCTTCCTTATCTCCTTTCCTCTTTTTCTTCTATCCTTTTAATACCCAATCTCCCTTCTCATTTTCTCTTCTGATTATTTCTTTGATATCCCTTTCAGTTCTTTTATTTTTCCTATAGCATTATCACTCAAGTTTCTTCAGTAACGTGACAAACATGATAATACAATAATCATCTGATAATTACATGTATGTTTGTTGTGGTCCTTGTAAGTGTTTATTTAATAAGGATCAGTTGAATATTTTTTAAATGTATACCACATACATAAATGTTTCATTGTAAGTATATATTGAGGCTCATCCTTTTTGTATTCTCTTTTACTGTTCTTCTCTCCCTGTTCATGTACCTATTGCAATAACAATATTTCTCTTTTCATTTCCCAGTGAGTGAAGCCATCTTTTGTCCTTCGTAGATATCTATCATTCCTCAGCTACCGGTATGCTTCAAATGTCAAGAAGTGCATACCATTGCATTTTGTTAATAAGGAGATCATCAAAATATATTGAAGTTGTGCAAAATACACTTTAATATTTGCAATGATTCTACTTCCATTTTCTGCCATATACTTACAATGCTGCTTGCAGTAATGCAAAACGAAACGACGTTTCGCATCACGACTGCATTGGGGTCCCCTTAATGTTATCGCCTGGCACCTCTTTGGTCTTCTTAGCACCATCCTCCGTATCCTAGTATGATTAAGATACATATAAGATATAGTAAGTACACTTATAAATGCTCGCACAATCAAGACAAATGGATGATTAAAGTATTTTGGAAGTTTGTTCACAAAATGATAACATGAAGTACAAAAATACTAAATTTAAATGGGAATGTACATTATTATGATGATATACCTACCGGTATGCAAAAAGTATAAATATATATTCTTTTAGTAAATTGAACACATAAAATATCAGGTACCCTTTCATCATTCTTTGAATAGTTTTGGTTGTTTGGTGTGTGTTCATTTTATAGTTACTGCTTTGGTAATTCATTTCTGTTATTTGCTTATAGATTTTATGTGAACTTGTATCTTATGCATGAAGGAATAATTGAGACTCTGCTCCTCAAATTTAAACAATGTACAAGAAAACACATGAGGTGATAGTGCTTTTGCAGTCAATATTCCATATCAGTGGAATGATGTAACTTCAGTTTTTCAGCTGATAATTTCAAAATCTAGGCCTAAACTGAACAATTCTCTTCATGAGAAATATGTGAACCACAATTTAAGTTATTTTTATTTTAAATCAAAACATCTTGATCACTTTCTATATGCTATTAATGAGCTGTATATGAGCCACCAATATTTATGAACATGTAGGTGTAATAGTCCAGTGACCCCTGGAACCAGATGTGTTTTTTTTTTAAGTTGTATTAATGTAATATTTAACTTATACATATTTGTATGTCCTTAACTGTTTATTATTACTCCATACTTCACTTTACTTCTTCACGATATGGAATATACATTTGTCCTATAGTAAAATATGTGTAATATTTGATGTATAATTGTTTTTTACAATTATTTGATATTTAAGAAAAAAATAATATACATATACGCTTGTTTCTTTGTTTGTGTATTTCAAGACATATTTACATTTTCCACACTCAACCCAGGTGATTTAAATGGGTACGGTACCTGGCAGGAATTATATCTTTGAAATGCTAGAGCGCCATAATGGCAGCACTGCTAAAGCAGGGGTAATACTCTCCAAGTTTGGAAGCGCTTAGTAATAAGTCATTGTAATAAGCGCTACATAAAAACTGATTATTATTATGATCATTATTATTTTGTTTCTACTATGTATACCAACAATTGTTTATGTTCAAAACTTATTTCATCTTTTAGGCCTATAAATACAGTTTTAATCACTCACATTTTTAAAGCTCATTTTCTATATATTGTTGTGTCTACTTCACATATTTATACTCTTAATGCTTATTATCAATTGATCACATTAGCTTGTTTTGCTTTATACAATACGTTCAGAATAGGGTATTGCATTCCAGCAGAAGATATGAACATTATTTGTAACTTACTAGGATATATACATGGTTATTTTTCCACTGTTTGTGATTTATTGTTTGGCTATATATTTTATTATAATGATATAATGAGTCAAACTTATAATAACAATACAATAATAATAATAATATTGATATTGATAATGATAATAGTAATGACAATTACAATGTTATATTGTTTAAGTAATTACTCTAGATATAGGAACAAATATTGTCAATAATGTTAATTCATAGACAAATATCTATATAATGAGAATGTAAAAGTGCTATTTTCTCTTTATACTCGTTTTATGTTTTATGTATCATGTCACATGTACATTTTTCTCTGTGAATGATGCAGTTAACGCAGCAAATTTCCTTTTGGACCAATCCAATTTGAATTTGAATGAATTTGAATTTGTAAATTTGTCAGTGTTATATTACTTTCATTTATATGTCGTGATTTTGTTGCTTTCTATCAACACGACCCTGATTTAAACCAGTCTTTGAACTGTTTCAGGCTTTTACTGTGTATAAATAAAATAAATCCAAACTCAAACTCTCTCATGTATCAAGTCTATATAGGAATTAAACAATTCAGTAGGCAACTGGTTAAGTGTGGTCTTATAATACAGTTTTATAGGTGTTGTAGTTTTGTCTAGAATTTTTTGTTAATCATTGATGGAGGAAGTTATGATTGCTTTTGTAAGACCTGACATATGTCAAACATTGCAAAGTTAGCACAATCTATAGCATTATTACACAATAGGCACGTGCTAATCACATATGCATCTCATGACATACAACTTCCATTCGGTGTCATCATTTGTTGATGAATTTACCCCTACACATTTTAGATTGAGTTTTCGTTAAACTTTGTGAAATTTTAATTTTGAGTACAAGAGGCAAAAACATTGCTACCTAACTAGATGGCAAAGATTAATCCTCAAGTTTAATCAACTTCCATTTTCTGCTGTTGATCATGTTATGATCATATGACATCTCTTTCATTTGCTCGAAGTACTGAATTGTATTATTATCATTACCATACTCTTATTATAGATATTAGTACATTTGTATTACGAAATTTGCAAACATTGTTGGTTCATATTATTTACTCTTATGTTATACTTGTTAATGATTATGTATGATAGTTTTAAAATATTGTATTGTGTCATCTTCTCATTCATGTATTGTGTTACATTTCATGTGTTTATATGCGCAGGCCCATGCAGGATCAGAATGTGAAAATCACTGACTAAGCCACCCTGGGTCTAAAACAAATGAAAATATATGTTTGTTAAATAAACGAATAATTTAAAAAAAGCAAATACGATATTTGAAAAATATTTTGAAGAAACTGTTCGTCCTTAGATATCTCAATCATTACAACGTGAGCTTTATACATGTACTACACAGTGTAAGTACCACTCATTGGTGTATGTAAGTTGTATGGTTTTGACAGGCACGGCTATTGCTGAATTGATCATTTGAATACTCACTCATCCTCGGTAAACTGCTTCCGATGCTGCCAGCACACTCTTGACAGGTGGCGGGTCTTACGTTTGCATCTGGGTTCACCCTTCGCCGTGGTCCGGCACATACATCGGTGAGGGACTAATTCATACGGGCCCTCATGTAGGTTTGCCTCATGGTCAGGATGGTTGTGGTTCATGATGATAGCTGTTAAGGAGTAGAACAAATAAAAAGATAATAATCAATTTCATTTGGCCTGTACTGTTTTATACGATAATCATTGCAGCATTTGTTCGTAGACTAGTAAGTTTTGCATATGTTATTCTAATAGCCCCTTTCACATTCTTTTTTCGTAAATTAATATTTGCTAGTTGACTTGTGATGTTATTTGTTCCTCAATACATATGGACAATGGATGCATTTTAGACTACATATTTCAAATTAAATTGTTTGTTTTTAGTTATTTGTTGTTAATGCTCACTAACAGTTAACTGCTAAATTATTCATATCCTTGCTTACTTTTGTAACTTTTTAAGAAAGTGAACATTTTATTTGTCTCGATCGATTTGTTTTTCTTGAGAATGCGGCATATTAAAGCTCACATCAAAGAGTATTAAAAAAGTTCCTTATTCTAACCAGTCCTCGTTTCATCTTTACAAGGCGTATGAATAATTAAGTTAACTGTATGTGCATGAATATTTAATGTAGAGATCTATGATGTAATTGTACTGAGAGTAGCAAGTGCGGGGGCATGTGTTCCGGGCATGTGTTGCATGTCACTTTATGCACCCTAATCATGAAACTGTCGATACTAACCTAAAAATTAATAAGTCTCGTAATTTGTTTATTTATTTATTTTTACTTTTTGTACAAAAAGTGTGAAATTTAAACCCAATTCATAGCCCATATATCTTGTTTGAAGTTTTCACCCCCCCCCCCATCCTTCTTGGAAATGAGCCTCCTATACATATTAACACGAGTAATGATAAATCATTTGCAATACAAAAATCTATCAGATTTACGATAGAAGGCAGAAGTACCTGATGTACACACCCTTAAATGTATTTTTATTCCTATTGTATTCAAAACCTCTTGCAGATTTCCCTTATTTTAGTGTAACAAAATAAGTTAGAAATAGGGAAACTACTTAGTGACTCGTATATGATGCAATAATTTAGAAAAATGAAAGGTCAGGGCACTCCTGATTACATGAAGTACTCGCCCATAACAATAACGATGATTTCGTAAAAACATATTTGCTTTGCATGGAACATAGTGGTCGTTTGAGCACGTGTAGCTGTGCGCAAAAAAAGTCCATTATTATCAGTGTTTTCATTATTTTTCTTTTCATAAGCAATAATGTATGTACTTACCAAGTCAAACTCAAAGTCAAGGTGTAGTATGTGTAGTAAATCTGTACGTGAAAAGAAGAGTATAATGGATTATCAATAAACGTTTCATCAATTTCTGAAATACGGTTGTCTTATATTTTCAATTTACTTTTAATTACATATTATTTACGTAAATAAACATGTGACGAAATTGATTTTATTATTTTATGAAGGTTTGCATGATTATGTCTGTTATTGTATTGTGTATTTTTTCTGGCACTTTAGGTAGAAGGGAACTGACAAGTCTTAGAGTATTGTCAGGTTAGTTGTCATATCAACCTATGTTTCTCCTTTGTGAAATAAGGGGGGGGGGGGGTATTTGGTGAAGAACATGGTGAAAACATAACATGAAAATGTATCCAGTGGCGTGCAATGTTCGTTTAATTTGTTGGCACTACATATTAGGCTCGTTCACATGTAACAATTTGTTCGATTTGGATCGCGGTGCAAATTTTGATACAGCGCCCGGCAAACTATCGCGATTATTCTGAAAAATAGCAAGAATTACTGCGAATTAGATCGCAATGATAATCGCGAAGAATAGTGAAATTGTTCTGCCTAGACACCGTATGCAAAAAAGAACCCCCAAAACCCAAACCGATTTTTGGATCGCGATGCAAATTCGATTTTTAAATCTCACTTTGTTTCTGTAAGTGTGAACTCCCCTTAGTGTGTCAATGAACACAAAAAAAACACATATCAAGAAGCAAAGAGAGTGAGAAAGAGAAGGATAGAGAGAGAGAGAGGGAGAGAGAAAGAGAGAGAAGGGTGAAGAAGATGGAAAGGAAGTGAATATTGAGAAGATCAGTATGGTTTTGTGTTACATATCGTGGTGTGTGTGTGTGTGCGTGTGTGTGTGCGTGTGAGAGAAAGGGGGAGGGGGAATCAGATTGAGAATTACAGTAGAATAGGAAGGAGACCAACCTTTATTAAAATAAAATTAAATACAACACTAATTCAGCTAGAAATGTTAAAATTCGCCTGTAGATTGTCAGTAATAATATGATTTTCATTCCATTCCTTTATTATCATGTTAACAATTGATCCGTAATGCAACTGTGATGTCATCTTTCGCATCAGTTATTTGTCAGGTAGATAAATAATTCCATATCGTTGGATGAAAACAAGTCTATAGTGAAAATAAGTTAATGTTCTACAATGCAAACCAAAAGGCATGCAGGGAGGAGCGTGAAGGGAGTGGATGGAATTATTGACACCCCCCCCCCTTTCAATAGCAATTATTCATAAACTGAAGACTTTCATTTCACATTCATATCAAAATATCAAACAAAATCAGATAATACATTAGGAAGTCTAAACAAAGGTTTACCAGTCTCTTTCGTAGTTCAGAAGCAAATACAAAACTAAAACGATTTATAAACTGTCCACAAAGCGTCTATTTCGAAATGTTCGCTATGTTTTAATAAAAAGATCGATGTTAATGGCAACATGCTTGTGAGGGGGGGGGGGGGGGGGGTGGGGGGTGTAAGATGACACGTTTTTGTTTTTTTTTGGTCTCGAAATTTGACATTTTGCTCCGTTGGGGGGGGGGAATTGTTTTAATATTTATTAATAAAAAAAAAAAAAAAATTAAAAAAAAACACAAAGGGAGGTGTTTTGCTCAAAAATACACACATAACAAAAACTGAAGGGGGTTCACCCCCCCCCCTGCGTACGCGCCTGCAGGCCCCCCCCCCCCCTCCCCTGGCCAAAAAAATGTTTCAACAAGATGGTAACACAAGTTTACCTTCTTTTTTTGCTCTAGGGGGTGCCGGGGAGAGGGGGGGGGGGGTGTTCGTGTAAAAAAAAAAGGGGGGGAAGCGATTTTCAAATTTCCATTGAGAAAACAACAATTGTGCTCGTCGCCCCCCACCCTCCCCCTTTCCCGTTGAGCGAAAATAACGCTGTGCGCGATTTTCAAATTTCCATTGAGCAAAAGAAGAAAAAAAAGTAGTGCTCACTACTGTACTGGGGTGCAACAAATTCAAGATGCAAGATATCCCCAAAAGTTTATAATATCTCAAGTATAATTTATGTGGCAATACTTAAAATGATACACAAATCAGTGGGTATTGAAGATAACTCGCTTTAAAACATCTTCAAATTGCTACATTAGCTCTTCAAAATAAAAATAAAATATGTCAGATAACAACGAGGGAGAAACATGATTGTGACGTTCATCGAAACTACATCACTTGGCTTCTTAATTATAAAACGTACCAGTGCTCATCATTTAAAAACAAAATAATGGTTGTAGCACAAAGTTCATCTGATGTTTTCTTTTTATGTTTCAATTAAAAAATAACTTGATAGAACTGACGTTTGGACAAGAAAATATTGACTCGATTTGGACTATGTAGGTCTTTACAGTGTTACTAAGGAGCCCGAGAAAACGGGTGAATACGTGAATATACAACTGTGAGGCTATCGAATAGCTAGCAAATTAAAGTGACCTGACAAAACAAGGGAATAGGAACATTAATAGAATGGCGCTCATCAGTTGGGCTACACATCTTATTTCTCAATAAATGATTATAAATAAAACATATGCAGCTGGATAGGCAGTAATATCTTGAATCCTCAGTTTGTCACTCCCAGAAAGATATGACGACTGCTGTCCGTATTTAATGTATTATATAATAACGTTTTATTTGCCCAGGGTAGCCACTTCAGCTATGAAACTGCCAGGGGGCCCTGCATAACATTATGTTATTACTACCCTTCTCCAATCTAATATGCTGAGCGCCTAGCTAGAAGGCAGAAGGTCCCATTGATATGAGTCTTTGATATGACTCGGCCGGGGTTCGAACCCACGATCTCCCGTTCATGAGGCGGGCGCTCTAACCACTAAGCCACCATGCCCGGTAATTGGTAATCAAAGCAGAATGGGGCTCAATAAAAATATCATAAACATGACAAATCAAAATAGAGGCACACTAAATAACAATATGTAGCTTTGGTACAACACATCCATATCATTAAAATGTTTATGGTTAAATGGGTAGAACAAGATGACAGTCAACAACGAATTTCCATCCAAAATCGGGAGGTAGAAATAAGTGTGTACTTACTCAATGATAGCAAAAGCGGGAATGAGCGGGAAGATGGTCTCGCATCAGGAGAGCCTTTTGTCGAGGTTTCTCTGGCGTTGTATTCTTACCGGTAATCTGTTGGTATTTCAATAGCCATGTTTAGAAACGGGTTTAGGTCAAGATAAGCTTTCCCTTTTTTAGAGCTAGTCTGAACTATTTCGAAGTTCAAAAGCCTCTTTATATCGACACGTCTCTAATAGACACCATTCTTTTGTCATCTACAAAGGGAATGTATGCAATTAGATCATTGTACAGTTCATTAGACGATGCTGGGATGGTTTAGTCTAAGCAAGGAGTTTTAAGAGATGGCATCTAGCTCATTCCTTTTGTACCATCTTCGATGTCACCAGGATAAAATATGTCAGGAATGTGCTTAACTGAATCTTTATGCAGATAAATTATTAGGGAACAAAGACGATTCGTTGTACCATTCTCGACTTTTAATCCTTGTCTGAATTCAGTTTCCGCCCCTCCCGCGCGAAGCGCCGAAGCTTCGACGTTTCATTAAATTGAGAGAGATAGAAGACGATTCGTTGTACCGCTCTGGACTCTTAACCCTTGTCTGAATTAAGTTCCCCAACCGCGCGAAGCATGGAAGCTTTGACGTATCATTAAAGTATTAGAGAAAGAAGGCGCTTCGTTGTACCGTTGTCGACTCTTATTCCTTGTCTGAATTCAGTTTCCGCCCCTCCCGCGCGAAGCGCCGAAGCTTCGACGTTTCATTACATTATTAGAGAAAGAAGGCGCTTCGTTGTACCGTTGTCGACTCTTAATCCTTGGCTGAATTCTATTTTCCCCTCCCGCGCGAAGCACGGAAGCTTCGACGTTTCATTAAATTGAGAGAGATAGAAGACGATTCGTTGTACCGCTCTGGACTCTTAACCCTTGTCTGAATTAAGCTTCGACGTTTCATTAAATTATAAGAAATAGAAGACGATTCGTTGTACCGCTCTCGACTGTTAATCCTTGTCTGAATAATAATAATAACAATATTTATAAAGCGCAACTTATCCATCTCAGTCTAGAGATGCTCAAGGCGCATACAAATAATTCAAATTAATATTCAACATACTTAAGATTAAAGAAATATTAAATATTAATTGAACTCAGTCCCCCCCCCCCTCCCCCCCCTCGTGCAAAGCGCAAAGCTTCTACGTTTTATTAAATTATAAGAGATAAAAGACGATTCGCTGTACCGTTCTCGACTCTTAATCCTTGTCTGATATGGTGATCGAGTTTCCATATTTCGTTTGATACAGATGGTTTTACAGTTTATTTTAAGTATATACTATCGGTCAATTCAAACAATAACATTAGAACGTATACTTTTAGTGAAATTTAAAAAGAGATTACATATCTGTCTGTGTTTGAGAGATACCATAAAATAAAATAATAATGATAAAAATCGAAGTTTATTGCCTATTCACAAGACTACTCGGTCTTACTGCTAATATTTGTTTTTCCTTCATTATTTTATTGAAACTTTCTGCTAATAAATATTCTTCCTAATTCAGAGATCACTTTGTTACAGAAAGTTGTCCCCTTAGAAAATACAAATTTTGGAAGTCAATAATATGGACTAAATAAAATAGAGGGGGAAAATAGGATAAGGAAGTAGCTAGGAATGGAAACCATTTTTGTTGGGGGGGGGGGGGCGTTGTGAAGCGATCGCTCGTCCACAAGACTACTCTGCCTCAATGCTAGAAACGCGTGTTACTTCTTTAACACACGTTTCAGTGGGATGTCCAATAAATCATATTTACGACGGTTTCGAAAAACGGCCCGTATGTACCCGTCTATTCCCCAAAACAAAATTCAGCAATTGATCGAACGATTTGTGCGATAGATAATGATCAATGCAATCATTCGTCCGGGGCCCAATACTTTTGACCAATCACGCGAGAAGGCGAAGACATAATATGACGTCATCTGACTGCAACAGGTGCATGCACTACCATCGTATAACACTGTGCATGTGAAGGATCATTCAGTGGACTCACACGCACACTTGCCCATGCACATGTCTTGAGTCGAGAGGTAACGGGACTGGATTGTTGGCTTCGAGATTGGTGTTTGGATGTACAGGAAGAGTTTAATCATACATCGGTGATGAGAGTAAATTAACGTTATAAGATCAAAGAGTCTTTGGATGTTTTAGCTGCGATTGGATTGTATTTGAATCGTATCATCACAATGGCTGTTGCTGACGGACTAGCCTCCCTGAGGTTAAGGCTTGCCGTCGTATGGCTTCTCGCTGGTGTACTGAGTGTTGCAGGTGTGTATGAATCCGGGCTATCTACGCTGACTGTATAGCAACACTACACGAATTACTAGTATACGTTGTACGATTGGGGGACAATGATGTTTGCATGCATTATAATTGTATGGCTATGCAATAAACGCCTATGGATTCATGAATGATTTGAAATATGCAGCAGTTTTTTAAAAATGATTTCACTCTTCAATTACTTGCGTACCTCAATTCTATAGACTAGACTATATCACCAATCATAATACTTGTGACCAAAATGAGAAAAAGGATTGTCGTCATTAAGACAACTATGGACTACAGAGAAAGTCCGGAAGAATCTAAAAACAGTTATCTGTTGCACAGCTCTTTCACTGTTCCTACCCACCCCTCCCCCTCTCTCCCCCTCTCCCCCTCTCCCTACTCTCGATCTCCCCCTCTCCCTCTCTCCCCCTCTCCATCTCTCTCTCTCCACCAATGTGCTTTAAATATTTAGTACTTACCTTACTAAATAAGTGAATACAAAGATAATAAACGAAGATATGATTCACCACCAATTTATTTGGAAATGGTATGCTAGTTGCATTATTTCAATATTGACTTGGTGTAGCTTATACTGCATTTGGTATAATGTAATTTAGGTTATTATTGACATCGTATCTTAATAGAGTGCTGTCGTTTTGCATACTCTAGACTTTTTCACCAGGTGATAAAGTTTCCTCCTGACAAAATTCAGGAGGACGGATGAGTCTGCTTGTGCATTGTTGCCAAAAATATTTATTTGTAAAACTGGGGATGAAATCATGCAGTTGTCCTCTAGATATAGTTTTTTTCTTTCGGACAATAGATCAACTTCACATCTCTTCTTCAAATTAAGTCAAACTAGGACCTAGCCCCAGGGGCATGCAGATCAATGGTTCCCTACAGGGGTCGGGGAGAGATGCTTGAGTATGAAAAAATGAAGAAAAGAACAACACAAAACTAAGCAAAATCATTCTCTATCATGTATATAGGTGGTTATTTTGTTACTCCTTCATTCTCTGACAAGTAAACAGAAATAGTCAAAAAGAGAAAGAGAAAATAAACCTTTTTATGTTCTTACAACTCCTGCCAGGTTTGCAGGGGGCAGATACATGTAGGGGACATATTTTGTTGTAATAACTGTGTATGTAAGGCTGGTTCGTCAGGATCTGGGATGCAGGTGCCCCCTGGTTCTGACATATGGCATTAGAAGGGAGATTAGAGAAAGGAACTGAGAATGTGTTTTACCTGTGCAAACTTCTCCAGGCCTCTGTGACAAGGTCTGAGTCATGTTCTCAAACCGGAGGATATGATAAGATTATGATACTCACAAGAATCAAATTGTATTCTCAGGACCTCCCAAGGCTAGAGAGGGCTCAACAAAGGCGTGCTTAAAGAGACAATTGAGTTCTGGTTAAAGGAGCTAAACAAAGAAAATTCACTAGCAACTCATAATTATAACAAATGACATATGGATGGAAAGATTTTCTCTTGAAAAACACGAACAATTTGCTGAGAAATCATATAGATATCATGGAAAGGCGTAAAATGAAATTTTTTCAACACCCTCCTTTGACCCCCGAACGCCCCTGAACGAAAGTCAAACACACAAGCGTAGCGAGCTCTGAATTGTGACGTCATACACTGGACGAACAGCTCAGTGCCGTGTAGCAGTATGCAGCTAGCCAGCCGCGTCCCGTATGTGACGTCACTAATATGACACTCTACAAAGGACCGCTGAAGGCAGAAAATCTGGATCTCAAAAACTAACATTTTTGAGAGTTGATTACTGCGGGCCTAAAACATATTTTGAAGAGAAGAGTTGTTGTATTTGATCGGCAAGGCTTTCCCTTCGCAATGATATGAGTTTTGCATCAATTCAAAACACTTTTGATTCTTTGTGTGGCTACTTTAAGATTGAAAATAAAGAGTGAGCTTTTAATTCATTTTTATTGTTAACTTTCATATTAAGGGCTCTACGCTAACAGGCGCCCGGGACTCATGGGTGCAGAAAATCTAGGTCTGGACCCCTACAAGTTATGATTTTTTTACATAGGACTTGTGCATAAAGACATTTTTTTAAAAAATGGACATCCTTTCCAAAAAGTTAAAAGAGAAAATTGAATTTTGGGCAAGATTAAAGAGAAGTGTGAGCATTTCTAATTCCTTTTGATGTTTTATGCTCATATTCAGGGATCCACACTAACAAGTACCCAGGACACCAACCTATGATTTTTAAATTTTTGCATTAAGGGCTCATGTATGTCTATGTAAAAAAATAATGAACCCCCATTCCAACTGGTTAGTGTGGAGCCCTGTCATATTTTGTAATTGAAGGCTGTCATTGTAGCACATGCCCCCAAAATATTGAGATAATATTATCAAACTATGGTCTCCATGTTGCCAAGCCACATGTGTGTATATAATACCCATATCTACAAGGATTTAGGAGAAATAGAATTGCTCTTTAATTATGGTGTACCCCTTTGATATCCAAAATCGCCTGCTGAGAACAATTCAGGGTGCTAACTTTAATAGTTTTTTTACAAAGTTAATGCCCTAGCTTCTGGCTCCCAACATACAAAGTATAAAGCTGAAAATAGATTGAACATGTGGACCACAGTTGGTGTCACAAATGTGCTTTAATAATTGTCTCATGCTTTTCACACGTATGTGATTTCCTTCATGGTGTACCATTTGCTAACATTTTATCGTTCCAATACTTTACGAAGTCATGCATTCTTCCTCGTTATTTAGTATTTGAAGTAGTGCTGTAGTCAAACGTTTAACCATCCGTTATCCGACCATCCATGGCACTATCCGTTTTCATTTGAACGGTTTTGTTTTCCCGTTTTTTTTTAAATAATTTTTTTTAAGTAGGAAAATCAAAAGATATGACATTATCAACAAAAAATGCCCATAATTAGAAACAAAATCACTGAACAAAAACAAGTTTGGGTGACATTTTAAGTCAGCCCTGACTGTTGAATGTTGTTGCAGAGCAACAATCTACATGATAACAATCAATTGCAAGATTGTAGATTGAGAAGTTTCTGTTTTTGTTCAGTGATTTTGTTTCTAATTATGTACATTCTTTGTAAATAATGTGACTTCTTTAGATTTTCCTGTTAAAACACAAATTTAAAAAAATATTAAAAATTAAAAATTATTAAATTAAAAAAAAAAAAAATTGTTTAACCAAAAAACCGTCTGGTTTTGACTGGCGGTTCGAGGGATCGTTTAACAATGTTAAATCTGAGATGCACGGTCCTACATGTTACCAGTGTCTGTGATATGGTGTAATATTGAAGCCCTAAAAAAAATTGCGCTTCAAAATGATCAAGAAGTGCCTCAAAAAAGTAAAAAATCTTTGAGTGACCTGTTTTACCATACTCGTTTTCCCCAATAGACTGTAGTGTTATGAAAATCGTTCAGTGAACGGTTTTCAAAATGTGTAATTTCAATCATTAATATCTTGATAATCAGACAGGCGATTGGCTTGTAAAAGTTATGGAGTTCCTGACTGACCTAAAGGTTTATAATTATCATTGCAGCATGAGCTAAATCAAGGATTATTTGTAAAGGATCTAAGACAAAGTTACCGGATCCCTTTAAACGGAATTGGAGATATCCGTGATGTTACAACACTTATTTGAAGTGCAGCAGCAGCAGTACATGGTGACTCCTTGAAGTAAGACTAATTTTCCCAGGGACCAAGGCCTTCCTTTGAGCAGTCATCCATCAGTTGTTGGGGAACCTGTCTTACATGTAGACATACTTGAGAACTAATCATATTCTGTTACAAATGTAATGAGCTTGGGGGAGAATGGTAGGGTTTTAAATGATTGTATCTTGTGATGTGCCTAGTTTATAATGTTAAGCCATTGCATACTGTATTATGTCTTTTGGAAATAGAGAATTCAGTAGTCAACAGATTCAGTATGCCATACTGTTGAATATATGGTTCCTTGTAAGCTTAGAGAAAAGGTTGATTTCTGGTGAGAAGTGAAAAATTGTTTGTGAGCATTATCATTGTTATGCAAGTTTGGAAGAACATCAGAGAAAAATGTTCACTGAAAAGCATGGCTCTTCAAATGACCCCTATTCTAAATATGACAAGTAACAGCTTAAACATGAGGCCTGGTTTTTATGCCACATGCATGACAACATATTATGTAGAGAGAGAGAAGGGGGGGGGGGGGAGTATTGGGTGACATCAAAATGATTGTCTTGTTTGGAGCCGAGAAGCAGATGTAGAGGGAAAGCAAGCGAGAAGAGGAGATGGAGGGAGGGAGAAAGAGAGATGAGGAGAGAGAGAGAGAGAGAGAGTGGGTGGCAAGGGAGAAAGAGCTGCAAAAAAGATGACTTGTTTCAGATTCTTTTTGACTAGGTCATAGTTGTATAAAAGAAGGACAATAATTATGATCATATATGAAAAGTGTATATGATGCTTTTCTCCTTTGTTGACCTTTGGCTTTATTCTTATCACAAATTGATAATTTTGGTTGTCGATTTACCTCTTGTTTTTTATATTTAAAAAATGCATTAAAAATCATCACTTAAAATTGAAATTAAAATCAAACAAAGGATTTATTAATGTATCACATGGCAACAAAATAACAAGTCTTTAATATTTGTTGTATCTTTTGTCTTGTGCAGGTCTGCAGCTAGCTACACAATCCAGACAGGATCTCACAAGTCCAGAAGGAGCTAAGAACTTTGAGATGTCATGCCCTGTGACTGGGGCCGTAGGTCAACCTATCTTCACATGGCAATACTCACCAGCGATGCATCTCACACCGGGCAATAAGGTTGGTTATATTTATTGCATTTTTCATTTTACTTCTTTTCTTTGGCTGGAATGCTCCCCAGGGAGTGGAGAAAAGGCAAGGAGAAAAGCAGCCTAAGTATTACATATCTGACTCTCTTAATAATTACCCAGGTCTCTAAGACAGGAACAGGTTTCAAAAGTGCATTTTGGGGGAATCACAGGATCAAATTTTATTTATTTTACAGATGTTTAAACTCATCTTGAGGTCTGGCATAAGGAACTGTATAATGTCGAGAACATGGCTATAATTCATTCTGGATTGTTTATCCTGCAGTAGATTGATTGTTTGAACCAGTAAAATTAAAACAAACTCACAAAAACTCGCTGGAAGTCATCTTCAATTAAAACAAGAAATCTCATTTGCACATGTTACTCAGCCCCTATACGTTTTCTACCAAAATCGTTTTGGCACATGTCATTTATTTGTAATCTTGAACATTCAGTGTAAGTTTTGTTGGATTCTGTGAAATTTATTTTCTATCATGACCAGAACTCGAGCTTATCTTTAATGCAACTTGATTTAGATATGTGCCTGTTTTCTTTCCCTTCCCTGTCTTTTCAGATTGTACAATCAGCACGCCATAACTTCAGATCAGATTCACTCATCATTAATCAGATATCAAAGACAGATGCTGGTTTCTACACAGCGAGTGTTACTGATAATACCAGGAGGGTTGTCAGGTGTATGTTTCAGCTCACTGTTGGATGTAAGTACATCATTATGTACAAATATTCATTTTTAGCTTCACGTCATGGCATGCATTTACGTACCAGTTTTTATACAATTCAAATTCTAGAGATAAGGGGTCTCTGAAAGCCAATCTGTACTAGTTTGGTTAGGAGGGATTAAACCTCCCAGCATGGTCACTGACATGTGGTTATCTCATCAACTCAGGTCTCAATTAACATAAGAAAAAGAGGATCATGGGGGACCAATGATCACCGATTAGGCATTGTTTGCTATATAGAGGGAGCAAGTAGCTAAAAGTAGTGCAGTGTGGCTTTAGATTTTATGAAGAAGAGAAGTGTTTTTATCATTTCATTAATGAAATTATAAAGGTTATTATTCAATGATTCCTATGCCATTTACACTATTAGAAGAACCCATTGAAAAACTGTCAGTGTTTGATAATTGTGTGAGTTGTGCGCATGCGCTACTTGTCGTTGCTCTCCATGTGTTAGCACGGAAACAAGGAGACTCGTGTGACCGAATACCTCTAATAATTCAGCGATGTCTTGGAAGCAAGCATTTAAAATTTTAAAAACGTGAAGTTTTGGCAGCCCTTTAAATAGAAACACACTCCAGAGGTGGGTTTTTTTTTTATCCAGGTTTTTTGTTGTGTTTATTGGTAGATGCCTAGCAACTTCCGACCAAACTCTGGAACGTGAGGAAAAATGATAGTTTTGGGGTTGCAGCGTAAATGCCCCTGCTATCTACATGTACTTATATCAGTGTGTTTGCAAAGTGTGCATTGCTGACGATACACATGTCTGCCATTGTATGCTAATAATATTGCAAAACAGTTATATTTAGAAAGACAAAACAAAGAGTTGGTGATGTTATTTTCAGCAATGAAATAATCGTTGAGCCATTCTAAATCCTGGAGTTTAGTATGTACTTGTGTGGAGCCCTTAATATGGCATTATCCCACACTGGGCGAATCCTCAGCTATGTGGGAAATTAGATTTACCGCTTACAGGAAGAGGCACATTTAAGGCAATTTCAAAAAGTCACTTTTATATCACTTTTGATGTTAGGGGATTTTGTTTTCTTTGGAGGTATAAAGGAATGATAAACTTGATCCATTTTGAGAAAGGTAAGATATTCTTAAAAATCCAATGATTTGTTCTGCAACTGTATTACCTGGAAAATAGTTGATGAATACCGGTAGTCAAAGTCATTATTGTAATAATCACTTACAAAGTACCTTCAATATACCCTTCAAAGGGTGTGATGTCGACCTAGTGGTAAAATCCTTTAGTGAAAATTATTAAATCCCCTTATTCAGGGCTTCCCAAGTCCTCAAAAAAACTTATATCAAATTTGTCTGTACACCAGCAAGATAAGTTTATGAAGATGTTTGCAAAATTTAAGATCAAAAGACTCAAGTTGTCTCTTCATGAGTGAAAATCAAAGCCCATATTGTGTACACAATAAATATGGTGAATAAGACATTGACTGCCAGTTGCAAATTCAAATTTGAAAATAAAAATAGCTGTAATTTAGCTAATAATGAATATTTTGCCACCATTCTTTCAGAAAACTTGTCAATTGGCACTTTTACAAGTTTTGAAATTTTCCCCGTGCAAATCCCTGCAACCCTCATTAAGGACCCTCATTCATATGAAATATTACTGGCAAACTCCTTAAAGTGACAGTTATTGTTGCGTATTGTCAGTAACTGTAGTGATATGCTTTTTGTTATCAGAGGCCAAGTTCAATTGACTTTAAAGCTTATTAGAAATTGCCCCATACAAGATCCAACGTAAGAACCACTAATAGGGTCATTTCCTTAAATGGGATTAACATCCTCTTTGACAGGCATTATTCACCATTTTTACACATTTCCTTTAATCTTTACTCTTAATCGACTTGCAAGGTGTTGTCACACATAACAAGGATAAACTAGAATTTACTAGATATCCCAATGACACTGGATGACTTAAGGTCCTAGGCAGAGTACAAGGGCAGTAGCATTTGCACCCCTGCGTGGGGGTCAATCAATTAGATGACACCCCTCTCTGACTGACTCATATCACCCTTACTCACAGGGCTAGGAATAGTCATAAGGGGTACAGGTGGTGGAGGGAGGGTAAGGGGTAAAAGTGACAGTGATAGGAAATTCACCTCTTAGTGATCCTCTGCCTTTGGGGGCTCCTGGGGAATCAGGGGTTCACCTCTAACACCACAGAGAACAAAATACACGGGTCTTGAGGCGAAATTAGCCCCCCAAATGCCAAAAAGAGCCCCCAAAAGTCATAAAAGAGCCCCCCCAAATTTGCATAGAGTTCAATGCAAAACAAATTAAAGAGTGTTGTATTCATGCAAGCAAGCTTGAAAAGTAGCCCCCAAAATGTTTAAAGTATTTTTTCCCTGTAACACTATATTCATATACCATATGATACCTCACTGGTATCTATGTTCATCATCTCATAGAGAAGTCTGACATAAGCCATGGTCTATTTTCACAATTCACAAATTAGTTGAATTTCCTCTGGGACTAGGGGAGCAGAAGAGGAATTGGGATTTAATGAGTTCACGTTGGTTTGTTCATGCGATGTCATTGACAATTAGGGCATTAACATCTTTTTAAAACCACGTGCTGTAATGGGATTTGAAGATTTCTTGCTAACCGGACTATGTTTTGAAAATAGCCATTTTGTTAGAAGAAAAGTGACTGAAACTTTCATGAATTAATAGAGACTTTTATATCATATCTAGTTAGCATATTCAAATTAACATCTAACTTCAAAATTCTTTTTGACATGGTTTACCCTTGGCTATTTTTCCCATTTAGTCAAAAGAGTTAAATACAAGTATCGCAGACCAAATTGAGGTGAAATTGGTACACTTGTATCTAATAGTCATGCCCAGAAGTTAACATATACAGTTATAGTTTCAGGGTGATGATCTCAACAATATGTAACATAATTTGTGTGACTGGGCCTCGGTAAGTTTAACTGAATCTGACATGAGAGGAAGGGCTCAGAAAGGGCAGGTTAAAGACATGTATACCAGACAAGCTTATATCACATCACACAGGCTTAAAGCCCCACTGCACTACTTAGAGCTACATGTACTTTCGCCCTCTATATAGCAAACAACGCCTAATGTGCCTGTTCGTCCCCCATGATCCTCATTTTCTTATGTTAATTGAGAGCTTATTTGATGAGATTACCACCTTTCAATGACCTTGCAGGGAGGTCTAATTCCCCCTGGCCAAACTAGTGCAGACAGGCTTGTGAGAAAGTTAAGAACTTGTTAAAGAAACTGTCTGGAAGCCACCAGGAAAGGTTGATTATTTAGTATAAAAGGATTGATGTTTACTTTTAGGTTAAGGATTATTTTTTTACTTGCACATCACTGTTTTACTGTATTTTGAAATTGTATACCCTTTTGTTGTCTGCACCTTCACCTGCTGTCACAACACATCCCATCCCAGTATAGTTTGGAAAAGCTGCTTCAGGGATTACCTCATCAAGTATCAAGTATCAAAATGAGAAAAAAATTTGATCCAGTCTTGATGGACATCATATTGACAGCATCCATACATGGGTATACTGTAACTAGACTATGGCATGAATTATTATGAGGGCATTTAAAGGGCATTCCTATTCAAGTAACATACCCTCCAGATCAAGGCTAACATTCATATAATGATAAAACTCGCATATAATTCGTCATCTCTAGAGGATACTCCAATCCTTCTCTTTAAAGAGAAATTCCACCTTGACATTGAGTTGGTTTTGATAGAAGCATAAAAATGAGAGAAACAAGTCAGTGAAAGATATGTCACAGTGTTGCCAAATTGTGTTTCATAGATCCCAACTTCAAAAATGTATAACTTTCATAATTTGTATCAGAATTTGCTGAAACTTTCACTGACCTGTTCATCTAATTTTTCTGCTTCTTTTAAAAACCAACTCAATATCAGGTTGTACTTCCCCTTTAAAGCCCTCTCAACTGCCAATATTCAAAGAGGATGAAGTAAATGAGTCTGATATATTCTTGGCTCCAGGAATGTCTATCCTCATTGTTACTCATGGCTGTGGTCTTTAGGAGAAATTGGATTTAAACTGAACAAGGGTAAAAATAGGTTGTAAAAATGTCATCAGTCGGGTTGCATTGTTGCCAATTTGCGAGATAAGTAAAAACATGCACAAAATGAATCATTTAGGTCTGCCAGTCAAACAACGAGATGTCTTAGGCGAGCTTGAAAAAGCTTACATTGAAGAAAAAGATTTTCATGGACAAAGACAAAACTAAAATTTCAAACAAGATTGTCAGCAGTATATGTGAAATGTGATTTAGGCAATGGATGGATTTATGTTTAGGCAAATTTCTAGATCACTTCTAGCCAAATTATTTTAAAGATTATTAGCAGTATTCTATATCAACATTATTGTAAAAGACATTTGCGTTATGTATGCTTATGTTACCTGCTTTACAGTGACTATTTCCGAAAGGACATCATACAAGCATGGTTACTTTCCAACTGGTTTGATTATGTAAGAAGAGAAAAGTGAATGGAATTTATTAACCCAAATTGAGGACTGCTCTTCAGCCTTCACCCTTGATACATTCTGATTCACAAAATGCTATCTTTCTTTTAGAAAAGTAATTCCATTTTGTTAAATAAGCTTATTGAATACTTGTCTGTTTCATTATAATAATGATAATAATAGGCATTTATATAGCGCCGTCTATCTAGACATTTCTATTCCGAGGCGGACAAGAAAAATAGAAAGAATGAGAGAGTTTGGATGAGTGTCAGAGTGCCAAGTACAGGTATTGTTAAAAAAGATTAAATTTCTGCTTGGATTTGAAGGTCTTTAAGGAAGTTATGATTCTCAAATTAAATGGTAAATTATTCCAAAGAGAAGGTGCTGCAGCTGAAAAAGCCCTGTGACTTTCTTGTGCTCATTTAATGAGACACAGAATGTTTCTTTTGTTTTGTCCTTTAGTAAAGGAAATTTGCACAAAACATTTGAATAGAGTTTTAATCCATTTGTATACAAGCTGTTGATGACAGTTATAAAGCATGAATCATCATTCCCAGGCAAAGTCTTGTCAATCCATTAAATGGGGCGAGATTTGTTTCCTCTACTTCCCTTCTTTGACTGCAAGGACAATATGAAACATTGACTAAATCTGTCAAAGTTAGTCACAATATGAGCCCCCTGGTAATACAGGGGGCCTAACCAGTGATTAATCTCATTGTTCTTATAATTGGTACTCTGGCTTACTAAGTACTAAGTAGTCTGTTAAAAAAAACTTAGATATACAAATGAACTATGACAAGATGAATATTCACATATTTCATTTAAATTTTTGATTTGATCAATTTCAGTAAAAAAAACAGGCTTGTCACAGTAGAAACAATATTTAGGGGTTTCTTTTTACATTTACAAAGGCTTTGTATTATTGGTATTTTGAATATTTTATTATCATTTTTATTTTTATTATTATCATGATTAATATCATTTTTTTTTTTATTATCATCATCCTCATTCTCATGTAAAAGTAATATAAGTTCTCAACTATCCATTTCTTTCTTGTATCCCTTAGATGGTCCTGAGCTAGTTGATGGTATACCGACCACCGTCACGGCAAACTTCTCTCGTCCATTCGTCCTGTCCTGTCCAGTGAGAGGCGTCCCATTACCACACGTCATCTGGAGAAAGAACGGGCGCACCGTCGCACCCTCAGAAAATATCCAGTTCAATGGTCTGGATATCAATTTTACTTGTAAGTATATTATAAGGTTGCTTGGAGACAGTTATGGAATGAATAAAAGGTGTCAGGAATGCAAAGTGCATAGTTGGTGAACATCATGGCCCAGTGGTAGAGCAGTGGTCTCGTAATCGGGAGGTCCCAAGTTTGAAACCAAGTCAATGCACCCGTGCCTGTTGGTAATGCTTTGATCCTCATTACCATGTCCATCATAGAGAACTTAAAGCCATCGGTCTCCTTGTTGTTTACTTACAAGCATACACATGGTTTTTAGCAGTCGGGTAAAAACAAACATACAAACAAACATCTGTTATGTCATTTAGGTAGAATCATATCACTAGGACTGCTCATAGTGGGTATTGAAGTGAGTATTGTTAGTGATTCAAATTACAAAAGAGGACATGGAGCTAGTAAATATATATACTGTTTGTAACTTGATAATATTTAATATAAACAACTAATGTCATTCAAGATATATATATCGTCCCTATTTTCACGAAGTGACGGTAGTGAGGAAAATCGTCACGCAAAGTGAATGCAATATTTTTCACTACCGTCACTTCGTGAAAACAGCGACGATATGTCTAATAACATTTCCCTGATACCACCAACAACATTGTTTTATGCCTTTTGTCTTACAAACATATTTTTTGGCCATAATTCTCTCTTTTTTTTCTTATTTATACATAATTGTTATTATTATCAGAATTCTATTTTTGCATTATCATAATTTTATTACAATCAAATAAATTTGTTAACCATTAAGACTGTTTATCATAAAGAGATACTAGGTTAGTATCCCATAACTGTTTTTTGACCAAGGGTTTTATTTCATTTTTGAGCCGTGGAAATAATTACATCAAAGTTCCTGAACCCATTTTGAATTTCAAGAATACAAACGGTCTTTTCCTTTTCAAGCTATACTCAAAATGAATATCCAACCACAGAACTACTGCAGTGGTAGGCTTAAGATACATCATAGTGAGAGTGTAGAAAATAGCTCTTAATCCTTGCCAATATTTATACTTTTGTTACCCATTTTTATAAGCCTTGGTTTAACTAATGATAGAAATAGATCACTGTCTAGACTTGATACATGTGTTATTAGTCCATTGTTTGTAATATATTCAGAAGCCAACTGTAACATTATTTCATATGAAATGTTCGACACCACATGTTTGAAGAGCATGACACAATTAAGATTTTAATGATGATGATAGCGCAAAAATAGAATTATGAAAATAATAATGATGTATTTAATAGACGCTGTATGAGTACTACTTCCACTACTACTACCTCTACTCTTAATCATACGTTGGTCAACAAAATTTATAAAAGTAGGAGGCCTGTTAGTAATGATCTGGAAAAAATATCCCAGAAATAGCTCTACAATTTTTTTTCTTCTAAAGATAGTGAAGCATATATATACAAAATATATTGTTCCTGATCAAAATATTAGTCAAGGAAAAGAAGATTATACCATTTTGTCACCAAGTGATAATATGAATTTGTCGTGCATGCACACTCTAACGCATTGAAGTTAACATCTATACACAGCTTCACACTAGTAAGTTCATGTGATTAGATAAAAATCTTGAAAAGATGATTTTTTGCGGAAAGAGAAGGATGGAATGTTGCTTCCTGCACACCTGTTTGAGATCTGAGACTGAAATCCTCAGGTAGTGATGATTCAGGTTCTAAGACCTCTTCTACTGGCTGTGACTGTTTCTTCAATCATAATGTCTGAAGAAAGATTGTCTTAAAGATAAAGTTGGGTTCTAGAAATGTGAATATATATGAAAGATAAATGTCTGGAAGAGGTTGGGAAAGTTTGATCGGGTAATTGGTTTTGGATGAGAAAACGACTCAATCGCATGCAGGGCAGACAGGAATGGACAGGAATGGGACTACACACACAAGTGTTGTGATTGTTTGGTCCAAACTTGTTAGCTATTCATTGTCATGTTTAAATAGTGAGTGCATTTAAAGAGCTCTCCTTTTCAGGGGTCATTTCTATGATACTCTTTAAAACTGACACAAAAAGAATAAAAAAGCTCACAAAATATTTGTCACCTTTAATAAAAAATAAAATAAATCATCCTCTTTAACCCATTTTCTGAATATTTTTTATGTGAGCATGTTCATTACAATAACTCACACTGATCCACACATAACAAACATAAATGACATACCGCAACTATTCCATGTCATACCTACTCAACTATTCTGCATTTTATAATATCCATGGTGTGTGTGTGTGTGTGTGTAAGAGAGAGAAAGAGAGAGAGAGAGAGATGGAGAGAAAGAGAGGAGTGAAGCTGAGTATACAAAATGAATAATAATCTTCCATGGTGTCAAATTCTTTCCGTTTTTCATTTCCCTTTTAGCGGTCTCTGATGCTGATAGAGGGCAGTACCAATGTTCAGCCACCAACCCTTACGGGACCGTCACCAGTCCAGTTACTATCATTAATATTCAATGTAAGTATGTGCTTTAATGCCCGACTGCACTAGTTTAGCCAAGGGGATTAGACCTCCCTCCAAGGTCACTGACAGGTGTAATCTCATCAAATGAGCTCTCAATTAAAATATGAAAAGGAGGATCAAGTAGCTATAAGTAGTGCAATGGGGCTTTAATGCCATTTTCTAGCACCTGTTACTGCCCTCAAAACCTGGAACTTCTTACCCCCTGTTTTAAAGAATTCACCTACTCTACCTGCGTGCTTTGATAATCTTCCACTAAGTCTATAATTAGATGCAAACCAGCTGTATCTTGTACCTTTGCCTTTGTATTGTTTTTGAAAATGGACAGCCTGATATGAAAAGGAAAATTTGACCACAAGTACAGAGTAAAAATGTTCATGTTTATTCAGGGCTCCATGGAAGATCACTACGTATTGGTGAATGGGCTACCCTGACAAAAAATTAGAAATAAATAAATAAATAAAAGTGTAGTACGTTTACTCTTTTTTTTTTTTAAATGTGCATGTAACATCTGCTCATCAGTATCAAAGTGGATCATCAAAAATTCTCTAAAACTTGCCATTAATTAATATATTATTTAAAGGGACTCCTAATTAATGCCTTTCTTTTTGGTTTAGTAAATGAATTAAACAAAAAGCATACACAAAGAACTAGGCAACCAGTAAGCCTATATATAATTTAATTCTTTGTTGTATGGATGCAATTGTGTTTAAACAAAATTAATTGCTCCGCACATTTGATGACTGTAAGGGTTATCTTTCAAAATGGGATCAAGTTCAGGATAAATTTGCCCTATTACTGACATCAATATCCTTGTATAGCTTAATCCAAAGTATCAATACTTCCAGGGCTGAAGGATTATTTAATCCTAAACCTAATACAGCAAAGCTTTAAGAGTCTCAGCCTTGATGAATACTGGCAGATGGATGCCCTTAAAGTGAACCGGTAACATTGTTGAAGGTTGATGAAAACAAACTACCTAATTTGTGTATGAAATGTTTCTTATTATATTCTTTCTATTTACTAACCCTCTAACATGCACAAATCCTGAAACAATTCTCAAACCACAAAGGTATTTATGGTTTTCTCGGAAGGCATTATGTGTAACTCCCTCTGACAGTAAATTATCCCAACCCTTTTTCCAGGAAAATAAGACATATAGTTGGGAGAATTTGGGAATCTATCAGATCAGTTTTCCCCAATTGTTATCATTAATAATGGTATGTTTTCACTCAAACTTTCAGATCATCTTTAATTCTACATCTAGCATTGAAGTCATTTCCTCTCATCTGAACCATGCATGGAGCCTCTGTGGTAGCTAGGGTCCATGTCTGAACAATGTTACCAAGTCCCTTTAAAGCCATGACATCCTAGACTGCAGAGAGGTTTCCATGTTAATGGAAATCCTTTTATTCAGTTGTTTCCACTGATCACGTATTTATATCAAGTTACCAAGCCCCCTTCCAAATGAGGAAAGGATATATATCTTATGATTAGGATATGTTGACATCTAGAACTCAATATGCAGTTTGGAAACTTTTGAAAAGTATTAGAGACATCAAAGCAGTGTCAATATCATATTCAAAATGTTGAGATCATGGGTGTTGATCCGTAACTGATACCTATTCATCAGGGGGGGATGATCTATTCATTCATCCCCCCCTGATGAATAGGTATTACGTAAGGATCGACACCCATGGTTGAGATTGTGCTGTTTGTGATGTAGCGGGACCCCTATGTCCCCTCACTGATATGCTGACATCCCACAACTGTTGTAATATTTAAACAACTCTTTGTTTTAAATAGCTATGGTCGGTATCGAGTCAGATAAAACGATTGTTTTCCTTAATCACACACAAACTTGTACAATTCTAAGGTGTCCATATGTTACCAAAAATTGAATTTTATCAAAAAATTGTATACACAAATTAACTTAAAATATCATGTCATCTGCTGGTTTGTCGATATACTGTCATTGGATACAGTCATCGGATATACTGAAATATCAGATGTGGTCAATGTCTAATGTATGGGAAAAAAGTTTGGGGTGAGATTTAGCTGTTATTTGTTGTATTTTGTAATAAATAGGAGGGCATTTGAATAGCCCCCATACTTTTCAGGGGACATGTTTTTATGAAACTCTTCCACACTGACACTAAAAAGAATGAAAAGGTTCACAAATTCGTTTTGTCACCTGTCTAACAACTCAATTTTCCTTTGAACACCTTGAACAGATTAATAACCCGTTCATAAGGTCACATGACCCAATGTTAATCCCAATAAATCCTAATCCTCACTAACGATTGATCTTTCCTAGTATGAGTTAGTCATGATGCCAATGACAAGGGCCTAAAAAGGTTTCTGATAATGAACATTGTCAAGTCATGATGATATATTAAAGGTAACATTTACCCGTGGAAAATACATATTGAAATATATTTTCCATGGCAAGATCTGTATCTAGATTATGTGTTGATGATGAATAAATGATGATAAATTTATCTTTATAATATCCTGTAGCATTGTCTGAATAGGATCTGTTCAGAGCCCAAAGAGCATTAACTCTATATGTGTAAATGCTGGGCTTCAACAATAATGATAAGTATGAGCTGACGGCTGCCTGAAAGTGGTCATTTCAAAATTACCCCCTATCCCCATCCACTCACCCTGTTCTGTACACCCATGACAAGAGATAATTATAATTTTGATAATTGTTAATTCTGACTTTTTTGGTTTTGTAGGGCCTCTAAGGTTTGTGCAGGTTCCTCCATCAGTGCTAGACAGGAGAGAGGGCCAAAATGTCTCGGTGCAATGTAATGTGACAGGCTTCCCTCATGCAAGGATACTGTGGTACAAGAGGAATGGAAATGTAAGTGACTTGTTTGGTGCATTGTCAGGATTCCTTATGCAACATACTATGTACCAAGATGTATGGAAAGGTAATCAGGGAGCGCCTTGGTGCAATGTCAGGGTTCCTCATTCAATGGTACTACGGTACATGATGAATGGAAAGGTGAGTGACTTGTTTGGTGCATTGTCAGGGTTCCTTATGCAACGTACTATGTACCAAGATGTATGGAAAGGTAATGAGTGAGTGCCTTGGTGCAATGTCAGGGTTCCTCATTCAATGGTACTACTGTACACAATGAATGGAAAGGTAAGTGACTTGTTTGGTGCATTGTCAGGGTTCCTTATGTAAAGTACTATATGCCAAGATGAGTGGACAGGTAATGAGTGAGTGCCTTGGTGCAATGTCAGGGTTCCTCATTCAATGATACTACGGTACAACATGAATGGAAAGGCAAGTGAATCCCATGCAATGTCAGGATGCTAGGATGCATTGTCAGCGTTGTTTCATGCAAGGTACTTTATAACATTTGTAAGCAAGTTTCTTGTTGCAATGAGAGGGTTGCCTCATGCATGTCTACTACTGTGCAAGATGAATGGAGAGATAAGTGAATGTATTGCAATTACACTAGGGTTACCTCATGCAAGGTAATATCACTATGAATATGACAGACAAAGAAAGCGGACAAAATATACAGTTCCTCAGGTAGACAAAGGAACATCCCTTCACTGCTATTATGTAAAAATGTGTAGAACAGGTGTCACATGCATATTCACCTTTTTACATAATAGCAGTGAAGGGATATTTCTTTGTCTACCTGAGGAACTGTATATTTTGTCCGCTTTCTTTGTCTGTCATATTCATAGTGTATGATGGTGGTTCTGGGGGGGGGGGGTTCACAAAGATCCTATGTTAAAATTATCTCTAAGTTGAACTTAACAATTACGGAAAGCTGTTAGCATCTTTGAAAATATTTTGTAAAAGTTATTTTAAAAGGCATAAAATGTTGATTCAAATCATTCATATTTTCTGTCATCAAGGAGATCATGTTCTTGATGTGGAATTTATGAAACTTCTAAAATACTTGAATTTTTGCTTTTGAATATAATTTATTTTAAGTCTACAAATGGCTCTCCATAATGTTTAAGTCCAACTTAAAGTTAAGTTCGACTTAAAATCTTTGTGAAACACCCCCCTGGTCATATATCTTTCCATTCTGTCCATCATGAAGCAACAAGATGCAACCCCTTAAACCTTATCTGCCATAGTTTACAGGAGGGATTAAACCGCTCTGCAAGGTCACTGGATAGGTGGTTATCTCATCAACTCAACTCTCAGTTAACTTAAGAAAAAGAGGATCATGGGGGACTAATGGTCACCGATTAGGCATCGTTTGTTATATAGAGGGCGCAAGTAGCTACCAGTAGTGCAGTGGGCCTTTAAATGTAAAAAGAACTTCAAGAGCATGCAGTCAATACTTCAAAATGATTATTTGTTAATTTTCAAAGTATAGCAGTTTGTCTTGCAATCATCCACTCCTCTCTGTAGGGAACATGTCAATTTGTAATTAGTCACCTGAGAGATATCCTGTTCCAGTCTTTCCCATCGTGAGAACAACAAGGTACCCCTATTTCAATGTATTTAAAGCCTATCTGCACTAATGTGGCCAGGATGGATTAGAACTACCTGCGTGGTCATCCACAGGTGGTTATCTCATCGAATCAGCTCTAAATTAACAAAAGAAAAAGGGGACCATGGGGGACCAACAGGTACCGCTTGATAATAACAATAATAATACGTGAGATTTATATGGCGCCATTATCCATTCTAGCTAGCATTAGGCTTAGGTATTGTTTGCTTTTTAAATAGAGGGCGCAAGTAGCTACAAGTAGCGCAGTCCCGCATTAATATACATGTACTTAAAAACAGTCAAGAGTTTGGAATGTTTTTTTAAATGTATGTCAGTTGTTCGGATTGCAATCATTCCCTCTCATCTATGTATCATACAACAGTATAGAAGTTGCCGTAGAGATATTTTAGAGGGTTCCGTCTTGCCAATCATGAAAGCACTGAACAAGGTGCAGTCTCTAAATGAGACAGGAAAGAGTCATTTTGTGTTTGCCCTATTCTGAGATAACGCTGAAGCACAGCAAGGGTTTCCTGAACCTTCCTAAAGACTTGACCTCCCTTCCAGACTTCCAGAGGAGTTTTTCTGATTTTCTTTTCAACCAAGTTTGAATGAGTCATCAATAAAGCTGAAACAATAGAACTATGTATCCACTATCCACTAAATTAGGAACCTCATTTAAGGGGGAAGTAGTACCTGTCAGCGTATAAATGGGTTGCATGTAGTTTGGGTTTTACTGATGACTCATTCAAGCTGGGTTCAAAAGAATATCAGAAAAACTCCTCAAGTCTGCTTCCTTTTTCAATGATCACAAGTTTGAATGAATCTTAGTCATAAATTTACATGTATTTTCACTTTTAGAACCTACTTACTACCTAGACTAATACTTAAAAGATTTACTCTATTATGTATTGTCATATATTTGTCCCTATTTCAATGAAAGCAAATTTTTATTAAGTACTATATATGCTGATAGGGAACTATAATGTAACCGCTAATCACTTTCATATTACTGTATGGATTCTTTGGTTCAAATAACTGACAATGGAAACTGCTTTAAGTGGCAATGGAGAGAAAATGATAGCACAGTCTGGATGCTAGGCTAGACCGGTGAATCTGGGAAATCACCTGATAGTCAAGGTCTTTTATCTGTGATCTGCTCAGTGTGATAGTAAGTGACTACGTCTAGTCTGATGGGATTATTGGAAGCCTGGTTTCTATTCAGCACAGCTGGAGTAAATACTATTTTTGTTTCTATCTATGCCTTATATGTCAAACTTGGTGACATTAATAGAAAAATAAGTAATTCATTTTTTATTTTTCTTTGACAGATGGCTTTTGGTATTGTGTTGGGACTTTTTCTAATTGTATTGTTTATGATATAAACATATAACTAATAAATAATAAACTTTCGATTGACCTTCAGAACTATTTATTGACAATGAGTCAGATTTTGTTTGTCTATGTGGTGTCATATGGCTACTGACAGATAAGTTGATGATTGATATTGGTACAAAAATATTGTCCAAACCCTGGTCATTTTTCACATCCACACAAAAATAGGTTTTGACTCTTTTTTTTCTTCATGTATATTTTCATGGTATTTCCTAAAAAATGGACTATTTTCTGTCCTGTGTTTTAACTAACGAGCCAAACCTTACCCAAAACATAGTAACCTTTGATGTAATATAATAATTAAAATTCAAATGAATTTATTTCACATCTCTTAAAAATACATAATCTGAGCCTACCTCTAACCTAACACAAAATCAGATTATTACCCTACCCATACATATTTGATCGTCATCATATTTTTTTCCTGAACTCACCTGCCTGAACTGTAAGCCTATCCTAAAAAAAACTTTTTCAATTTTACCCCTATATCTGTGATTCTATGTTATAAATTGTTGCTAGGTACCCATCATGCTCTGAGAGTGACATTAGCATCAATCATCACAAGAGCACCTGACACTAAGGTCTGATCACATGATCAAATTATCTGAACAGGAGTATCTTATAGAAGGAAGTGGTTTGGGATTGGCTTATGAGTCAAGAGTGAGAAAGACATACATGTAGATGTATTTATAGAGACAAGTACGTATGTGCACATTATCTTGCCTTCTTGTATTTATAGTTTTCTCTGCAAGAAAATCATCTTCAAGGCATTTATCATCATACTACGAATGTGTTCTAGACACTTTTCAGCAATTTTATCATCAAGTTGTTTTTGAAAAACTTCCTTTTTTGGTATTAGATGGTATGTTTTTTTTTTAAGAAGGAAATCATTGATGTTTAAAACATTTCCGGATTGGTTTATAAAGTTATAGGCTGATATCTAAAAAAAAGCCTTATCAAAGAAATATAATGGATATTTGAGGAAATAGACATTTTATCTGATGTTCCTCTCCAGTGCTTTGATTTTTTGTTAAGGTAAAAATAAGGCATAAACAAACATCTTTGTAGTTACTTTGATAATCACTAGACATCAAAATCAATTTTGATGTTTCTTCACACAGATAATACTCCATGAATATTAGTACTTTCCATCTCAACTTCTCTTCTCCTAAGATAAATGATGGATACATTACAGTCATTGTATCTTTGTATTTCCTTGCGTTGCCTCAAAAGTTATTTACCGGTAGACACAATTGTATGCATGTTATTCAGGAATAATATGTAAGATTACAATATCCATCAGATTACGAGCCTGTGTCATGTATTTTATATATTATTTGGTAAAAATCATGAGAATCTGCCCTTTTAAGCAATGGACCTGGTAAATTATGACTTTATGTATACTGTCACTATTTTGTCACATTATTTGTTTTCTTTTTTTTCTCTGACCATATTGGATATATATATTTAATATTTTCCAGTTTATTGTGTATTCTACTTCTCTTGAATGAAGAAATATCAACAAGATTTAGTAAGTATATTCTGCTTAAAATAACGAAGATGTTCCTCTCTCTCTTTTATCAATTTGAATTGATAGGAAAGTGAGCAGATCATGAATTCATCACATACAGTGATAACCAACATGTATTCAGAGCGGGTCTCCTGGTCAAGACTGGACATAGACTCCCTCAACGTTAGTGATAATGGGATGTATCAATGCGAAGCAACCAATGTCAACCAGCAAGTCAGCACTAACTTTGATCTTGTTGTGCACGGTAAGAACATATAATAGGATACCAAATCGGCCTGCGATACAGCACTAGCTTAAAAATTGATGAAGATTTGCTAAATTACGATAATTTTTCAGGTAAAGTTTTTTTTTTTCTCTAAATTTTATAAGAATACTGATTTGGTATCAGTTTGTAGAAAAAATAGTGTTCCACAAGAAAATTACAATTATTTTGTTTTGGCCATTTTTTTCTTTCTCCTTTGTTTGTTTTTTCCTCCTTTGCAAAATGTCAAAGTCGGGGGATGCGGCCTTATCGTCAGCAAATACGGTACTTGGTATAATTTCCTACTTCCATTTTGATATAAGAGGAAATGTTTTGCACACTCATTAACAATCGTCCTTTGTTTTTGTTTTTGCATCCTTTTTCTCTCTAGCTCCACCAAGAATCACGTCTGTCCATCCTGCCGTCAGAACAGCTCATGTAGGCATGGATCTTGTCTTTGAGTGCACAGCCACTGGGTTCCCTCCGCCAAAGTTTACTTGGTTCAGGAATGGAAGAGTACGTTCATTGTCAGAAATTACGAAAACAATGATGGCTATATGTTTACCACACGAAGAGTAAAATTAAAGCCCCTCTGCACTAGTTTGGCCAGGACGGATTAGACCTCCCTGCATGGTCGCTGACAGGTGGTTATCTCATCAAATCAGCTCTCAATTAACATAAGAAAAGGGGGATCATGGGAGACCAACAGGTACCGCTTAGGCATTGTTTGCTTTATAGAGGGCGCACGTAGCTACAAGGAGTGCAGTGGGGCTTTAAAGCAGATGAAATATTTAAGTTCATGTGTAGGAATACAGGGGAGAGGAATGAAAGACTAGGGGATGGTACTCCGTATTCAAAGTGTAAGGTGTGGTACCATTATCCTTTTATTATATGCCATAAATATGATAAATAATAATAATAATACAAATTTAATATTTCATCATTTACTTTTCATGCTTTACTTGCTGTATTCCCTATTTATGTAGATTGTGCTGTTTTGCTGACTTGGATATTTTCAATATATGTTATCCATAACTCACTAATGAAAATGTAAAATGTAATTCATTAATTTTTACAACCAGTATTCTCTCTGTCGAAATTGTACTTTTACCTTATTTTCGATATGTCTGATATACACTCTCATCCTCAGCATTATCTTATATATATATATATATATATATCTATATATATATATATATATATATATATATATATATATATATCTCGCTTTGTCTCTCGTTCTCTCTCCCTCTCTCCCTTTCTCTCTTTCTCTCCCTCTCTGTCTGTCTCTATCTCACACTTTTCCTCGGTCTCCCGTGCTGTCTGCACTATTATCCTCCCTACCTCTCTTCTATATTTCCCTCCAGCCCTATGATGATTTTGGAATAGAATGTTAAGTGAATTTTATGAATTGTATTAATTTGTATATATATATGTGTACACTGATTTTTTAATTTATTCACTGCGTGATATGTCTTAATACGTTTTATGTTTGTATACATATTTATGTTTTTACAATGTACAAAGTTCTGCATTCAACCATCTGGCTGCAAATGAATTTTTAATAAAACCATTACCATTACCATTACCATTACAATTATTATTAAACTTTGTAAATTATATATTTATCAAAATGTAGCAGGTTTCAGTGATTAAGGAAATAAAGAAATTATATGAATATTACATAAAGTACATAAATAGGTAAATTGATCGAACCAAACGGATCGGTAGTTGCATTCAGTTATGATAAACTATTATTATAATTATGTTTTCTGGTGTTCTGATTCCCTCCTAGGCCATTCCTCGTATTGGTAACACTCATTTCAACGAAGGTTGGGACGGTATCCTGACCATTGATAGTCTCATTGAGTCTGATGCAGGCAACTTTACATGCCAAGCATTCAATGATGTAGGATATGAATACAGTAATACTACTAGACTAGATGTGTTTGGTAAGTCTGTCAAAGATATACAGCTAACAACTGAATTATTCATACCCCCTTACCAAGTTCTGTAATCGTTAAAGAGTGCGGAAATGTAATTGGTCCGGATTTATGTTTCTCGAGAATGTGACATATCATAGCTTACATCTAGAATTATTCAACAAGGCCCAAATTCAACAAGTCGACATTTCAGATTTGTGTATTTTGTGTATTTTGTATATAGCGCCTTGAGTAAGCAATAAGTAAAGTGCGCTTAATAAAAATGTATTAGGGTGAGAAGGGGGGAGAGGGTGAGAGATCTATAGACAGAGTAGAAGATAGAGAATTACAGAAGAGACTAAAGTTAGAAATGTATGTTTGCAATCCTCTCTTGGTGTCATATTTAAACAACCAGTTTTAAATAGCTATATTTAATATACAAAATAATAATACTGTTTTGCTTTGATTGCATCGCAGGTATATACTTCATAGAAAGAGCGCCCCCCATGTTAGCTGTAGAGGAAGGTAACTCAACGCAGCTTGTTTGTGATGTCGGTGGATCTGATTACGGTGTGAGGATAGAATGGTTTAAAGACAGGACTCCAATCCAATCACAATGCACTCCAGATCAACTTAGAAAGTAAGACTTCATTGTGTTTTTCTTAATATAATATTCAGATTGCCTTTGTGTCAGATGCACGCAGCTTAGACAATGCAAACAAACAGTACACACAGGGAAGAGATATACTCAGTCTCATTAACTTTTGTATGCATTTTACTGTGCAAAAAAGGTTATATTGGACACCAAGCACAATGTAGAGTGTCACATAATAGCTTCTCAGCCAGTAGAATGCTCTCTATCGAATGCCGATTTTTTTTTTTTTTTAATAACAAGTTCAATTTCCTTGGTCCAAGGAAGTTTGTTTTCAAGATTGAAATGAATCTAAGTTTATATTTGTTATTGTTATTTTATAATGTACGATAATATTATTTTCATAATCAAAATGACAATTGTTTGAATTGTTTAGAATTAAATTGTTATTTTCCAATCAGTTTACCTAGATGTAAGTACATGATAGTCAACAGCACTCTTCACATAATGAAAGTAAGTCAGCAAGACTTGGGAACCTACATCTGCAAAGTAACAGAACAAGGAACGGCTGACCCTGAAGTCATACAAGCTGAGACACAAGTTCTATTTGCAGGTCAGTTATATTTCAATTAATGATAATATTAATAATGATGATGATGATGATGATGACGACGACGATGACGACGACGACGGCGACGACGACGACGATGAAGAAATTTAAAACTGGGACAGACAATTTTATTACTTAAACTGGGGTTAAGAAATGCAAATACATGTATGGCCTATGTCTTTTAAATTACTAATACCTACCGAAATAATGATATTCAGATATTTATTTATATTTTGTTTTGCAGTTCCGGTGGCTCTCTACCCCAGATTAAACGATGTGTATACGGGTGATGCTGGCAAGCCTTTAGTCCTAGAATGCAAAGCCACGGGAAGCCCGCCCCCTACTGTTGAATGGCTATACAGGGGAGTTCATCCGCTCAATGACTCACATAGAATGGTAAACCTTTTCTCTTTTTTTTAAAACAGTTTTTGCTACATTCTTAGCTGAGCTTATTGCAGACAATTCAATTGTCATGGAAACTGATGTGTGTTTCATTGAAACTAACATACATGTATCATAGGCTTAGATTTCCTTCAACAACCTTTGATTTTGCATCCAAGATGTTTAAGCGTTATGAAATTGAAATTTATGTAGCAGGAGATTATTTTCTTCATATGTACAAAGACTTTCAGTGTATGGGCAAAATATATGACAATATCCATGTAACGTTGGTATGAGATCTTCTACTACACATGGAAGATGAAATCATGTGTTGAAGATTTGTATGCAATATAGTGCCCTGCCAGAATCGTTGCTGGTTTTTTTTTCTTGCTTAGTACACATTTCTCTTTTTATCAGCGTTACATAGACATCATATTCATATAAAATTACATTAAGCCTTGCATAGGTCCATAATATTGATTCACCATGAAGCTTGAGTACTTCGATCTGAAGATAGTTGGCTATGGTTTTTATGCAAAACTCAATTTTAGTAAAAATTGTTACAGTTGATAGGAGACATAGTTTCTCACTTCCCAGAGGGGTGTTTCACAAAGATCCCAAGTCAAACTTAACTCTAAGTTGGACTTACAAATTATGGAGAGCCATTTGTAGCCTTAAAATAAAATATATTTAAAAGTGAAAATTCAAGTATTTTAGACTTTTTATGAACTTCACATCAAGAACATGAAATCTCTTTGATAATAGATAATATGAATGGTTTGAATCAAATGTTATGCCTTTTGAAATAACTTTTACAAAATATTTTCATAGATGCTAACAGCTTTCCATAATTGTTAAGTTCAACTTAGAGTTAAGTTCAACTTTGGATCTTTGTGAAACACCCCCCAGGTATGTCACAATAATCACCCCAACCCGTGGGATGATTCATATACTGATAGCTTCTGTTGCTTCCACATGTGTGCAGATCTCCGGTGGTACGATCAAGTTCCGTCGTCTGCTTGCGAGGGATAGTGGGCATTACCTGTGTGTGGCTAGTAACAACATCACTGAAGCTAAGCAAGATGTCAGAGTCAAAGTTAATTGTAAGTCCACCATTTGTAGGGAGCTTGTACACGTAGATTTAACATGTAGTAAGAGTTAGAGAGAGGCATTGTATTTCACATTCTTCATCCAAATTACATCCTCTCAACAGCTAAGAGGTGTGTTGTATTTACTTAGAATGTCTGGTAATACTTGTAAATATATTTTCTTTCTGTTATACTCTCATACCCCGAGAGGGGGCCAATATATTCAATAAATACTAAGTCTATATTATTGTTATAAGAAACAGTGGCAGAATTAAGTGTTTGAAAATAACATCTGTCTAATTCCTTTAAATATGATAGGGTAAGCTTAAACGGAGGATGCACACTTTAACATTTGGGATGTTTTTGTCATCATTAGAACTCAACTTGGCCTGTGAAAGGAGCTCATATTATTAATTTCTATCTTTTTATTAAAACATCTATGATATTCTTTTTTCAAGATAGGCAGTTCTCTGGAAATGTCATTCCGTAATGCTTGGAATTTACCTCAACTTGACCTTTGACATTCTCCAGGGGGTGTTTTACAAAGATTCAAACTTGAACTTATCTCCAATTTGGAATTAACTATTATGGAAAGCCGTTAGCACCTTCAAAAATATCTTTGAAAAGGCATAAAATGTTGATTCAAATCATTCATATTTTCTTTTATGATGGAAGATTTCATGTTCTTGGTGTGGAATTTATGAAAAGTCTAAAATACTTGAATTTTTTGCTTTTGAATATATTTCATTAAAAATCTACAAATGGCTCTCCATAATTTTTAAGTCCAACTTAGAGTTAAGTTCGACTTCGAATCTTTGTGAAACACTCCCCTGTACATTATCCTTATTTTCCTCCTAGCTGTACCTCCGATAGTAGCAGATATTCTTTTTTCAAGATAGGAAATTCTCTGGAAATGTCATTCTGTAATGCTTGGAATTGACCTCAACTTGACCTGTGACATTCTCCTTATATCGATCCTAGCTGTGCCCCCCATGTTGAACCTGGACATTAAGCAGTCAGGTCAATCAGTGACCTTGGACTGGAGGGTGGTAGGTAACGGTGGCTACCCGGTCAAGAGCTTCAAGTATGAATACAGAATGATATCACCCAAGACTGGAAAGTGGTCCGCAGATAAACTATCTCCACATTTGGTAAGTAGCCATTTATATGCCTCATAATGATGATGAGAAGGGTGGTAGTGGTTGTGGTGGTGGTGATGGTGATGATGATGACAATGGTGGTGGTGATGATGATGATGGTGGTGATGGTGATGATGATGATGACAATGGTGGTGGTGATGATGATGATGACAATGGTGGTGGTGATGATGATGACAATGGTGATGGTGATGATGATGATGACAATGGTGGTGGTGATGATGATGATGACAATGGTGGTGGTGATGATGATGACAATGGTGGTGGTGATGATGATGACAATGGTGGTGGTGATGATGATGATGACAATGGTGGTGGTGATGATGATGACAATTAAAAAACGATGAATACCCCCTTTCTTCCTGCTTGTTAAGCAAGCATTTTGGGCTCAAATTCAACTGCAACTTCTTGATTTAGCTAAGTATTTAATTCTAAAATATATATTTTCTTTCTTTCTTTCTGTTTTTTGTTTTGTTGTTGAAACAGTCGCGCGCCACTCCGACTGACCGCAAGCGCCACAAGTGGCGCGCGCGCCGCCGGTTGAGAAGGCCTGCTCTAGCATGTCTAGCAAAATGGGAACCCATGTAAACGTAGGTGGAGAGTGACAAAGGTCAATTGATGTCTTGGTGCATGGTAGTCATGGTAATGATGATGATAGTTGTGGTTGAAATTTATTCATGTGTTTGGAGTATGAATATGGACTGACTTCACACTCGCCCCCTTACATATCCTTGGGGGAACAAAACATGGACAAATAAAATGACATGGCTTGTTTTCTTTGTTTCTTTCTTTCAGAGATCACACACTATCAAAGGTCTGAAGTCCAATGCTACGTATGAGATCAAGATGTGGGCTGTCAACAAGCTCGGTCAGGGAACCATCACCAGACAAGTGTTTGCCACAGATTCCCACGCGGGTAAGATGTTCATTTACTCTATTAGAGGGGGGTGTTTCTCAAACATAAAGACTTAAACATTATGGAGAGCCATTAATACAATATATTCAAGAGCGAAAAATTCAAGTAATTTAGACTTGTTATAAATTCCACATGAAGAACATGAAAGCCATGTTGGTAATAGAAAATATTAATGATTTAAATCAACATTTTAAATCATTAAAATAACATTCACAAAATATTTTCATTGATGCTTTCCATAGTTATTAAGTCCAACTTAAAGATAAGTTCAACTTAGAATCTTTGTGAAACACCCCCCAGATCTACCCACATTATGGCCATTAACATTCCAGAACTTGAAAGCGAGACAAAAAGTGTTTTCCCAAATTCCCAAGAACAGGATTTGCTTGTGGTGAAAGGGCGTTCTCGGCTGTGGAACCCTTTTGTAAAATATTCCCAGTGGAGCTGATGTCTACAACATCTAAACAAAAGTTTCAACAAAAAGTAGAAAAAAACTTTCTTTACTTAGCAATGTTTGTATAGATATATTGACTGCTATGAGAGGCATCACTGTTTCTATAGGCTCAGGGACATTACATCCTGTTATAACCCCGAGGGGCAGCTATTAAACATCTATAAACACTTTTATTTAACCTATTTATGTTCTTTTATTTCACAAATGTCTTTATGTCATTTATTTCTTATTTTACAAGAACGTTGAGTTTTTTCATTATTTGTTAATACTATACATGTACGATACTGAGCAAACATTTTCTAAGTGGTTACTGATGACCTTAAACAATTATTGACTTCTTTATCAATTTGACATTATTCCATTTCACATTGACATTACCTTTCTCCCCTAGGCATTGGAAACATCTTCAGCGGTCTCTCTGAGGACAATCTCAAGTTGATCTACATCGGAGCTGGCGTGGCCGGTGGTTTGTTCCTCCTCATCTTGGTAGTGGTGTTTGCCGTCGCATGCAGACGCAAACCAGATCCTTCAGGAATCAGAAGTGAGTCAATTGGCAATGCAGTTACCGGGGTTACTATCCAATACAAATCTTATCCCAGTTTGAAGGGAATGGCTGGTTTCCGCCAGGCAGGTTAGATGCATGTGAATGAGTTCATTATATGATCTATCTGCGCTTGAGTTGAGGCTGTATACATTTCTCTATCATCCATCAGCTTGAATAAGATAAGTGCATAAATAGACTCAACAAGAGCGGATAGATTGTGTAATAAACAGATGAAGACATGCAATCATTTGTTGAATCCAACAAATCTCCTAGATACTTCTCTTTTTTATGTAAAAGGGAGCCATTTTAAGATTCCTTCATGTCAGTATCAAGGACAAATACACGAAGGACAAACGACGTGATCCACAGTCCGGTGACGTATCCGCTAGATTCCTCTGTAAAGATAAACCATCTTGATCATACAGTGAAACCTGTCTATAAAAATTACCCAAGGGAGATAAGAAAAGTGGTCTTATAGGCAGGTGGTCTTCATGTACAGGTTCCTTTAGTACACATTTCAATGAGAAACCATTTTCAAGGGAAACAAAAATGTGGTCTTTGTAGACAGGTGGTCTTTCTAAACAGGTGGTCACTAAAGCAGGTTTGTCTGTATTTGTTATCCTCTCTTAACTGTCTCCTCCCTCTCTATTCTCATCACTCCTGACGACGGATAGTCAACCTGTTCAAAATGTTGAGCCACTCCCACCACTCATCTTCTCCGAGCGCTATAGATAACCAACAGTCTTTTTCAAGACTATACCAACAGTCTTTTTCACGACTACACACCCTCAAGAAAGATAACCGGGAGTCCTTTTTTGAGGACTTCTCAATCCTCCCTCTCTCTCTCACATGGTGCACCCGCAAGCCTACTGTATATCTCTTTTCTCATCTCTGTAGAACGTACAGACGGTGTAGAGGATGGTCAAGCATTGGTGGATGATTTCCAGGAATCCCCGTCTCACATCAATCCAGCTTACGGAGGAGCTGACCACCCTACCAGCGAAAATCTAGAACTCAAAGATGTGAATCCTACGGATAGTAACGGAATCAAGGATAAGAATGGGAAGCCCGTAGGAGGATTCGCGGAGGATAACGGAATGGCTCTAAACCTAGACCTAGACTCTGGGCCATAGACTCAACACCAGATATGCCTTGGTTATGCAGCATTGTTGTGTTTTTGTTATGATATGTTGTTTCTAATAAATGATGAGAGAAAAAAAATTCAAAAACTGCATTCAAAAGTGATGTCTTGGAGATAATAGTTAAAATGTGATCTCAGTTGAAATCCCAGTTACGTTCCCATAAAGCTGTTCTGACCAAATACATGTATGAGAACAGAATTCACCTTATTTTTTGTTTTCATGAAAATGTTAATATTCATGAAATTTTTAATTGTCTGTAGATAATTGACCTGCTAAATACTGTGTATGTGTGTTCTTCTGAAATGATTTATTTTCATGTATGTCTTGTACAATGTATTCTACTATCAATCGATCTATGCAGTATTGAATTGTTCAGAGTGCAATATTTAGATATCTTGCAAAAGTGACATATGTATTTCAAGAGGTGGTAACAAATGATTTGTAGAATACAAGGTGCTAGTAATAAGAAAACTGTGCAATAATGAATTTTCAAAGTGGAATTATTATATATCTTGTTTTTTTTATTGTTTATTCGGGATACACATTTATAGTGTGCTAGGTGCTTGTATTGGTAATACAATAATAATATATTCCGGAGAATGCCATGATTAATTATGCACAAACGTTTAAGTTCTGTGAATCAATTGCCGTAGTGGTCAACTCTCTCTCTCTAAACTACGGCCACCTGTCTACAGTGGAATTGTGTGTTGAATACCGTAACCTGTCTAGAAAGGTTACTTGTCTACAGTGGCCTGTCTTCCTGTTTCCCTTGACAGGTTTGACTGTGTATGCTAAGAATGGTTGCGTGCAATTTCATTTGTTGTATATTCACTTGTTCATGTTCATGTTTTTCTTAGAAACTAGGCTACATGCGAATTATGGGGGGGGGGGGGGGGGGGGGGGGTAGTAGATATATCAAGGAACCATCAAGTTATTTATATGTTCGCTGACTACGAATTACATTGAGAAGCAATAACGTGTATTCCCTTTTTTTCAATATGGAAATGTGCAATCATATATGATTTCTACCAGTCGTAACATACTTTCAAGTTTTCTATGTAGAAGGTTTCTATTATATCTGAGTTGTGTATCTTGATTAATATAGAGCTTCCAGTTTTAGAATATGATGATATTTTTCATATTTATCAAGTCTTTCATAGACCATGGTTTTTAGACTATGGTTTATTGTATGAAAGAGATTCTCAAAGGCATATAATGATGTAGGTCGTTAATATTTTGCAGTGTAAGGTATGACGGAGGTAATTAATGTGAAGCCCTAATGAAAATGTAAAACATATATTATACAAAATCCTTTATGGAATACATGCATACATGTATATTGTGTTGAGATATATTGATATGCAAGCGCTTTTTCCTTGAATTGTATTTCAGAGTGTATTCAGATGTATGAAGGCTGTTTCTACTGAAAGCTGAATGACTCTTACATTTCATAATAAAATGTCATCAAAAGAACCAAAAATGTTTGTTTTATTTCTTATGTCAGACATGATTGTAATTCCAATTTCATCTTACAGCGAGTCATTAGCAGTGTATTTGATGAGCTGTTTTAAGGTACTGATGTGTAAAAAAGGGAGAGAATATTTAGTTTTGTGCAATATGTACTAGGCTAAGAGAAATATATTAATGGTGAGCAATAGTGATGAGGATGATGATGGTTATGACAGAGATGCCAACCCTCCCGATTTCATCGGGAGGCTCCCGATTTTTCACCCCAACTCCCGACCTTACGATCTCCATCCTTATCCTCCCGATATTATGATATTTTTGCACTGATCAGTATATTTATCTTCGAATTGAATGAGAAATATCGTCTGCTAACTTTAGCATGTAGTAATTCAACTATGTTCGCTGCTACCGAATTCTACGTAAAAGCAAAAAAAATAAGGAGCAGCGAAAGATTGGCTCAGTAGCTCGCATGCTTTGCAGCTGCATGCGATGCGCCGAACGGGATTTCACTGCGGACCAGCCCGGCGGTCCCGGCCGAGCGCTGTGTGAGTGGCCGCTGGAGTTGAAGATAGTGGAGTCGCGCAGTGGAACATCAAAGGGCGATTTTGGCGTAACCAATTTTTTGAAATTGACACGGAATGGCGGAAAAACAGCAAAAGAAGACCAAAAAATGGTCTCAAAAGTATAAGGCCGAATACAGTCTTCAGTTCCCGTGTATTCGGAAGTCTGATAGAGGAATTCATCATGCATTTTGTACAAGGGTGTCGATTTGTATCCGTGGTTGGGGGGGATGATAGGTGCCAAAATATTTTCGGCAATGGATCAAAGCAACCAAAGTGGTAGAAGCGTGTGGCAAGTTGCACCCCTCCCAAGCGCGTAGCCAGGATTTAATTTAAGGGGGGGGGGGCGGTAGTTAGCACACGAAGCGCGGTTCCTAGGGGGTTGGGTGCAGGGAGGGGGAGTCCCCCCCCCCCCCCGCAAAGCGAGGAAGCTTTGACGTTTCACTAAATTATTAGAGAAAGAAGACGATTCGTTGGACCGTTCTCGACTCTTAATCCTTGTTTGAATTAAATTCTCCTTCCTCCGCGCGTAGCGCGGTAGCTCTGACGTTTCATTAGATTATTAAAGAAAGAAGACGATTCTATGTACCATTCTCGACTCTTATTCCTTGTTTGAATCAAGCTCCCCTTCCCCCGCGCGTAGCGCGGAAGCTCTGACGTTTCATTAGATTATTAAAGAAAGAAGACATTCGATGTACCATTCTCGACTCTTAATCCTTGTTTGAATCAAGTTCCCCTTCCCCCGCGCGTAGCGCGGAAGCTCTGACGTTTCATTAGATTATTAAAGAAAGAAGACGATTCTATGTACCATTCTCGACTCTTAATCCTTGTCTGAATTCATTTTTACCCAATCCTGCGCGAAGCGCGGAAGCTTTCACATTTTATTACATTATTAGAGAAAGAAGACGATTTGTTGTATCGTGTCCTTCATGAATTCAGTTTCCCCCCTACCGCGCGAAGCGCGGAAGCTTTAATGTTTCAATAAATTATTACTCTTTATCCTTGTCTGTATTCACTTTCGCCCATTCCGCGCGTAGCGCGGAAGCTTTCACGTTTTATTAAATTATTAGTAAAAGAAGACGATTAGTTGTATCGTGTACTTTGACGTTTCATTTGATTATTACTCTTAATCCACGTCTGAATTCAGTTGCCCCCCTAACAGCTTTGCCCTGTTCGCTAAATTATTAGAGAAAGAAGACGATTCATTGTACTGTTCTCTATATTAATCCTTGTCTGAATTCAGTTTCCCAACTGAAAATAAGTTGTGACATAATAATCTTTCTCCAAAAATGAAAAATGTTTTAGGAAATATCAGGAAATAAAATGAGTGAAAAAAATAAAAATAAAGATACAATGACGTGAATTTTAAAAAGGGTGAACGGAAACAACATAACAACTAGTGAACTATTTTATAAGTCATACTAATGTCCGAAAATCTTTCTCTTTGTCTCCGATCTCATCACGAAATCGTCACAGAGTTCATCTATGTTTACACTGTCCAGGATTGTCTGATGTGCATTGCAGATTGCTACTTTTGTGCTTCGCGCTTAACATTTAGCTCGTTGCTTTTGATGCTGCGTCTTTGCATTTGGCGCACTGCATTTCTATGATATGCTGTTGATTGAACAAATTGAATAAATTCATCAATTCCTGATGAAGCCGTATGAGCGAGAATTCAATTTATTCTTGTCTCATATACGGTTGTCTTATTAACTTCGTATATAATGTATGTATTATGAAAATGAGATAGCAAAATGTGTATATTGATGGTCATCTTGCGAGTAATAACAATTAACTACTCTCATCGGACTCTCATCATTAATTTTTCTCTTCATTTAAAAAAATAATTTTATGGTGAATTATTGGGGGGGATGATTGTACAGGCCATCCCCCCCACCTGAAATATTGGGGGGGGATATATCCCCCCCATCCCCCCCGGGATCGACACCCATGATTTTGTACGATATGCAGCGTTGACATTTCAGTTGAGCACGGCGGTCGTGATGATATTCGGAAGCACGTTGGGATCAAACGGCACACAGACATTGCGAAGGCGAGATCTTCGGGCAAGAGTACCCTTATGACTTATTTCACCAAGCAAGGGACGAGCGAGGAAGAGGATGTTACCAGAGCCGAGCTTTTCTTTACTGGATTTATAGTGGAACATAACTTGCCAATAGCTGTCGCAGACCACGCTGGCCCTCTATTTCGGAAGATGTTTCCAGACTCGAAAGTGGCTTCTACGTATGGTTGTGCAAGAACAAAAACTTCAGCAATAATTGGTGAGTTATCGAATGTGACTGCTTCAGCTATTGCCGATATTGCTAGATCATTTCCATTCAGCTTAGCTACAGATGGTAGTAATGATGGTGGTGATTCTCAGCTTTATCCTGTCTTGATTATGTACTATGATGACAGCGCTGGGGTTGTGAAGCAAGGTTTGCTAAGTTTGCCCGCATGCAAACAAGATTCCACAGGAGTAAACATCTACAAACTGCTTCATAGTGAGCTTAATGACAGGAAAATTCCATGGGGAAATTGTGTGTCCTTTTGTGCGGATAATGCTTCTGTCATGTTGGGCAAACACAAAGGTGTTGCTGCTTATATCCACAAAGAAAATCCAGAGTGCTACATCATGGGATGTCCATGCCATATGATCCATAATACAGCCAAGAAGGCAGCTCAGGCCTTGCCAGTTGCATTGGATGACTTTCTCGTTGATATCTATTACTACTTAGACAAAAGTAGTAAACGTATCAAAGGAGTTAAAGCACTGCAAGAACTCTGTGATGCCCCTACACATAAGATACTGAAGCATGGCGCAACAAGATGGTTGTCACTTGGCCAGTGCCTAGACAGGCTGATAGAACAGTGGGAGCCACTTCGCCTCTTCTTCAAAAAAGAAGTGCAAAGAAAAATGAAACCAGTGAAAGCCATAACATTGAGGAAGAAGAACGCTGTTGTTGTATCTACTGGAACTGCAGGATCTAAAGCTACAATTAGCTCTCGTGGGGCAGGAGTTCCCGCTACCCTTAAGTTAGCCTCTGCCTCAAAACAGACAACAGGGACAGCATCAAAATCAATGGTGAGAGCAGGTAGCAGCACCTGCCCTTCAAGTTCTTCTACAGGCAAAGGAGGACCCAAGTTAAGTTCTGCTTTTGCCAAGTCTGTTGATAAAAGCTCAGCAAAACCCTCAAGTCAGAAGCCTACACCTTCCTTGGCTGCACCTACTAGCTCTCACCTCAAGCGTAAAGGTACTCCGACCTCTTCTGCTGCCAGCAAACACAAGTGCAATCAGCCTGCAGCTAGCAGTGCATCGTCCTCCCACACCTTGCAGGAATCCAGAGAAAAACGTGCCAACAGGATGTTCTTGTCACCCCAAACCAAACTCTATTGCTTCTTCCTTCGATATGCAAACAGGCTTTTTGAGAAGGGGAATCTTCTGCTCCAAAGGGAAGAACCTTGTATCCATCTCCTCCACAGAGAACTCAATGGACTACTGAAGGATATCTTCATCCGGTTTTTGAAACCATCATCAGTGTCATCAGTTGCTCTGTTAGAAGTACCTTACTCTGACAGAAATCATCAGAAGAATGATGAGGAACTCATGATTGGGAAGGATGCCAAACTATACATAAGAGAACAGAGAAGCCTAGAGAAGTCAACCTTCACTCTGAGTGAGTCAGACATCCAAGGTTTCTTCAGTGCTGTTCGCTCGTACTATGTGAAAGCCTGTGCTTACATCTTCAAAACCTGGCCTCTAGATGATGAATTAGCAAAGCATGCTCAGGTGCTGGATCTCAAGCAACACCAAGAAGTGGGGTTTGACTCTGTGGAGTTTTTCGTCAAGAAATTCCCCTGTCTGTTGGGTGACGGTGATGTTGACAGTCTGGAGAGTGAATTTGCCCACTACCAGGCAGACACCTCCATAGCTTCAATTGCTACTGAGACAGTAAGAGTGGATGAGCAGTGGCATCGGATTTCTCAGCTCCCAGATCCCTGTACTGGTGCCAAGATGTACCCTACTTTGACCAAAGTGATGAAGGGAATCTTGGTCATTCCGCATTCCAATGCATCATGTGAGAGGGCATTCAGTATCGTGAGAAAAAACCACACCGAATTTCGGCCAAACTTAAGTGTTAAAACCTTGGAAGCGCTGCTGATTGAGAAGCTCGCCCACAATACCCCTTGCTTCAACAGAGAATACAGCAAAGAAATCATCAACAGGGCTAAGAAAGCCACAAAACTGTCACTTAAAGCTGCCTGCACTAGTGCCAGCAAGTAAGGTAAGAAGAATATTGATTATCTACGTCAAAATTCATCTTCTACTGTCCCCTCAATTTTTAAAAATGTATATTCCAAAAAAGTGCCTATTTAATAAAAAAGTGGGAATTATTTAACTAAATACACATGTAAAATGCTCCAAAATAAGGCTCAGATCGCACCAGAGAGCATCTAGAAACCCCAGAGCTTCCAGGGCCCTAAGGCGGGCCCTGGACCCCGCCGCATGGATCGAGCGCTACGCGCTCGAGATGTGCGCTACGCGCACATTATTTGGTGTCCTAGCAAATCCTCCCTATTTCTGATTTTCAAAAGTTGGCATCTCTGTTATGAACTTATGATGAGGGTGATGATGATAATGGTAACGGTAAAAAGTTGTATTAGATAAGTTTCAGTTTTCAAGCTTCTGTCCTGTCTCTCCCTCTCATTCTCTCCCTTCCTCTCTCCCTTTCTCTCTGTCTCTCCCTCTCATTCTCTCCCTCCCTCTCTCCCTTTCTCTCTTTCTCTCAACTTTTTTCTCTCTCTCTTTCTCTCTGTCTCTCAACTTTTTTTTCTCTCTCCCTCTGATGGCAATTATGATGATGATAAATGATGAGACGATGGTGGTGATGATGGTGATGGTAAAGAGTTTTTAAGCTTATGTCCTGTCTCTTCCTCTCGTTCTCTCCCTCCCTCTCTCCCTTTATCTCTCTTTCTCGTTCAACAATTTCCCCTCTCTTTCTCTCTATCTCTCTTTCTTACCCTCTCTCTGTCTCTACGCTCCCCCTCTCTCTCTCTCTCTCTCTCTCTCTCTGTCATTCTATCTTTCTATTTATTGCCCCCTTTTTCTCTTCTCTCTATCTAAATTCTCTCCCCTCTCTCTCTCTCTCTCTCTCTCTCTCTCTCTCTCTCTTATTCACACTACATATTTAATGTGTCTTCTTTACTCTTTACAACTAAGGACGTCTAAGACCCTGGACTAACTTTGCCAACCCCCTCACCCCTTTCATATATCCTTTCAGTATCAATCAAAAGATGAGAGGTCGATTACACAAATACTTTGAAGAATGAGATGAAGCCTCAACATTTCTCGGGTCAAAATTCTACATTTTAATTCCTGCCGTAGTAGAGAAGCAAACGTAACAAGACCAGTATATCGCTGACAGCTGCCATAATTGGTTGCATGGGATGAAAACCATTGCTAAAAACGATTTTCCTACAAAAATATCTGCTTTGGGACATCGTTATCGATCAGTTGAATGAGGCGGGTCAGAGGTCAGATGTCAAAGGTCGAAACATTTAGATGCCCTCACCACCAGCAGCGCCTAGTAAGATAGAAAGAGACACAAATGGACAAGGTTTACAAGTCAAAATATTCTGTGAACCCTAAACAAGCCCGCATTATTAACATGCTGAGTATCCCCACTGCCATGTGGGAAATAAATACTCAAAGATCATAGGGCGAGGAGTTTAAATGTTCTCACCACAAGCAGCGCCTGGACAAAAAAGAGAAAAATTACCGTGATTAAACAAAATTAGTACGACGAAAAAAAAATACATAGAGCCCTCTTCCCCCATTGAGCCCTCTTCCCCTCCACGTCACTGTTTATTCTCGAGAATAAAAAGTGGACTGGAACAACTTTTAGATATTAGCTTTAAAGGTACTATGTCCCATTTGCAGGCCAAAAAAATGAAAAAGTTAAATTCCAACTGCATTTGAAAGATAATACTAATTTAGAACTTCCCTAAAAAAGGTAGGGCTTGAAAATATCTTCAAGTGGGAAAATAATGACTTTTAGTTGTCAAATCGACTTTAGGGTTATAGAGCCCAAAAGTAATAGTCTTGATTTTCAGACAATTGTACCGAATGGTCATACGTTTTATGCTGCGCAAAGATTCAATCAGTTTAATCTTGGCCATCACAAGAAGTGGGTTATTGATGTAGACAAATGCTCATTTACCCTTTACAACTCTTTTCGTGTATGTTATTACCAAAGAAGAAAAAAGGCCAGTCAGTCACTCAATAGTGTCTGACAGTGAAGTCTAGCAAGTAAACGGGTTTCCTTGCATAATTGAATATGAGGACACTGCTAACGTTTAAATTTTCACAGATAGGACATACATGACATATTCATAATTCCTGCAAAGTTCTACAGAATTTGAGGTTGGCTGCAAAAGGGACATAGTACCTTTAATAATGTCACATCATCAAAAAACATAACTCGGAACAAATTAAGTTTACACATAACAAATAACAACATTTTGTACGAGTATGAATAGTTTCTGGATAATATAAGAGGTTGACAGCTGAGCTTCTTGGGCCATGTTATACGGAAGAATGGTTTGGAAAATCTTGCACTGACTGGAAGAATCGAGGGAGGAGGAGTAGGGGTAGAAGGAGGATTCTGTGGATGAGTAGCTTAAGGAGTGGGATTTTTTAATGTGGAATTGATCTCGGGGAGAATGAATTACTTCATAGAATATGGGACAGAGAGTTGTGGCACTCCATGGTCGCCAACGTCTCAGGACATGGCACGTAGAGAAGACGGAAGTATGAATAGTTTTAAATTATCAACTGTAAACTTTACGTTGAGTATTACGGGCGTTAGACGTATTGTCCTCTCGGAATTGACTGACCCATGTCACGTATGAATGACGTCACGTATGAATCGGACAGAATGAAAATGTTAAGCATGGATGGTACAATGATTGAATAGAAGAGTTTTCTTACCGGCGCAGAAAGCGAACTTTCCATTACGGCGAGAGCACCAGCAGGTCTGGTCTGAGCTGAACTGGGTTTCACAAACTATAAGAATGATTTAAATACACAACAACCTTATTGATCCGTTTAAAACGTATTGAAACAGAATGAAAGGCGTTCAATAAATACTGAATTGCATAACCAGTCACACAATTTCAATACTCTATAACCTTGTAAAAATATTAATACACAAATCCAAAGAATTATTAGTGTATTAAGATTGAACGCATCACGATAAAAATCCATTTGTATTAGCCGACTATAAGATAATATCAGACATTCACCCAACAATTTCACAAACGTTAGGCTTGTGATCTGACAACATTTCATAAGTATAGTTCCCAATAGTTTAATAACTTCCTTTATTATCTGAGATCTGCTTTTGCACAAAAATCAAGCTTCTCTTTAGATCTGTTTATCCCAATTCCCAACACATCGACGCATCATAGATTATTGAAGTGTGACGTCATCAAAAATCTATTTCTTCATTTTTTCTTCATTTTCCGAAAGTGCATAACAAATATGTCTGAAGGTCAAAAACCAATTGAATATGTTAAGTATTGGCTGGGATATGACCATCTGAATAAATAGATTTTTTATAGGAACTCAGTGTTATATTGCTCGGGTTCATAACATTACGAGCCAGAGCAATATAACACTGAGTTCTATAATAAACAACGCCATCTACGACGAGAGCCGGTGACGCTTGCAGTACGGTCTTCCTTGTTTGTATATTTTCTTTTACTTTCTTTTGTTATTCATCTCTCTTTGTTTACTCATGGAACAGAAAACTAATCATGAACAGCATCACCAGTTAAAGGGAACTCAATAATGATATTATCTTACCCTTGTACTTCCTCATGCTCTGTCCCCTCTTCTCAGCCATGAAGTAATCTTGGAGGACTGGATCTCTCTTGATGAAATCAACCTCAGCTTCTTCTTGATCGAAAGCTGCAGCTAGGACCACCAGGGCCATCAGAGCGATCATAACCTTCATCATGATTGGTTCTTGGGGTTTAAAGAATTATAAAGTTTGAACACTGGTCAAGCAACTTTAATGTAAGAAGGAACGCGAACAGAGAGAAGCTCTTGGTAAAGGCGATCATAATGCTATAATGTTATGATTAATGAGGTAATGAGTTCAAAAATATGAAAACAAATGAGCTCAATCTTGCTGGAAATCGCAAAATGTAACCATTTCACACAAATGTCGATATAGAGGATTCGGACTGCACAATTATGTGGCATAAGTTGGTCCTATTTGAAGTATAAAAGCATTCCCAGGTCGAAACTTTGATACCAGTTGAAACCAGTAAGATTTCCAACTGGCATCTACTGGTTTGAACTGGTCTCAACTGGTACCAGTTGAGACCAGTTGATACAATTTGGAAAACGTGAGTAGAAAAAAAAAACAGTTTGAATTCGGACAAATAGAATACCAGTTGTTACTGGGACCATTAGATTGGTTTCAACTGATACCAGTTGCCTACTGGTTTCAACCGGTTTTGCGACATGGGTTTTAAAGCAATAATTTTCATATTACTTCGCCAACTTCGATGAGAACACATCAGAATAAAATTAATGGAAAACTCACTCCGAATTGGCAAGAAGAGGAAAAGCATTTCTATGTCGCTGCTATCACATTCAGTACAGAAACAGAAAAAGTACCAATGGCCTCTTTTTCCCACAAAGTGATGACAAAATTATCAACAAATGTTGTAACAACATTGAGATGGCGGTTACTTACTTTGAGGTGTTTGTCGAGTTGGTGAGAGAAGGAGATGTGACTTCAGTCTTCTGTTCTTGCTGGATCTGCCTAAGTCTTGCTGGAGTCGTCTTTATATACTGCTTCAAACCACCACCTCGACCACCATCATCATCACCATCATCATCATCATCATCATCATCATCATCATCATCATTCACGCATCCTCTAGTCATCAATGCACCGCATAGCTAAGATGTAACGTGTATTTATAAATATCCCTGGCGAAAGAATACGTGGTGTAATCGCTAACCGCACTCAATTATATCAACACCCTGAAAGCGTTCAAAGATTATACTAATAAAGCATTTAATCATATTTCATTATGGTGCCGAATAATGTGTTTGGAATGACGTTTCTCATGATAAGCTTCATCTCGTCTGACATGGTTTGATATTATGACAACGGCTGATTTTTCTTTACCGAAATAGCGAATCCACATCAGATATGCATACTTATAAACTAATCAAAAGTTAAACAGTATAGAATAATCTAATTGTAATGACTTTGCACATGACACGGTCGCATTGTATGACGTGTTTAGATTTGATTTTGACAAGAAGTTCAAGTTGATCACCTTTCCGTAAACGTTGAGTTAACTTCTCTCGTCATACCTGTCATGCCTATCGTATTTAAAAAATGACATATTCATGATCCTGTCACGATTTCGAAATTTGCAATCAACGTTAACAGTGCTCTTTAAATATTCAAACGTCTGTCGAGTGAAATGCTTAATAATTACACATGTGCATCAATACACACGTGGTATCAAAGAGATAAGAAGGGAATGACAACATTATCGTCGTCGTCGTCGTCATGGATTTATCCTGTTACAGTTTGTATTAATTAGTCACATACCTGAGGTCTTATCACGAATGGACAACAAAACCTGGTTCATCAGGCAACACAAATTGAGTCGATCATTTAATCATTAAGATGAAGAAAAATAATAAAACACAAGGAGAAAGTGTTTATACATAATGGACGGTTCAGTCTTAATCAAAGTTTCTGAATTATCTTAAAATACTAGAACGACGAGAAAGAGGTCATTTTATAGAGATCTCAAGATTCATTAGTTCTTGAGATAATTTTTGTTGTTGGTAGTATGATGATGCGTAGAATATGATGATGATGATGATGATATTAGTTGAAGGTGACGGGCTGAAGGAGTATATAAGGAAGAGTCTTCTGAAGGCTTAGTCAGATCCAGCCAGTACAGAACATCTCAGTCTAATATCTCCTCATTTACCAACTCCTACAGTAAGTAAACAAAAATACGATTGCAAAGAATTTAATATCATAAATTATCATTTTTTTAAATAAATGTAATGCTTCTTTGGAGAAATTTCAATAGTTCAAACATATTTGTGGCTTCAGGAGTATGAATCAGGAGAGCTTGGGTCTTTGTTTCTAGTTCATCGTGACTGTGCTATGGACCAGTGATGGTCTGGTGGTAGAGTCGCTGCCCGGCAAGCAGTAGATGGCAGGTTCAAATCCCACTAGTTCCAAGATTTTTTCTGACTTATTTTTCAATTACAGATCGATCAGTCGATCTTATTTACTGCGTGTAAGCCACAAATATGTTCAAATTATTATCATTATACCTGTTATTATTCGATCCTCCAGTATTACTTATGTTGATTACGACATAGAATTCATTCTTTTCTTTAAATTTATTCCGATGTTTTCTCATCAAAATTAGCCATGTAATATGAAAATGATTGTTGTGCAATGCTTTCAAAATGCAAATAGGAGCACATTTTGATGCCACATATCTGTGCAGCCCCATTATATTGACCATTGTTTGTGCAGAGTTTTCATTATGCAATATCCAGCAAGATTGAGATCATTATTTTGTCACATTTATGACCCCAATACCGTTTCAATCAAAATTTCTTATGCAGTTCCTCTTTATATTACAATAGCTTGACCAGTGCTCAAAATTTATAATTCTTTAAACCCAAAGAACCAACCATGATGAAGGTTCTGATCGCTCTGATGGCCCTGGTGGTCCTAGCTGCAGCTTTCGATCAAGAAGAAGCTGAGGTTGATTTCATCAAGAGAGATCCAGTCCTCCAAGATTACTTCATGGCTGAGAAGAGGGGACAGAGCATGAGGAAGTACAAGGGTAAGATCATATCATTATTGAGTACTCTTTAAATGGTAATGTTGGTCATGATTAGTTTTTTGTTCCATGAGTAAACAAAAAGAAGAAAAATAACAGAAAGTAAAGAAAATAAACATACCTCGAAGAAAATACTACTATATATTATCAATATCTAGCGTTTTCCTGCAGCAGTTCTGCAAGCGTCATCGAGCTCTCGTCGTAGATGGCGCTGTTTCTTATAGAACGCCAGTGCCATTGATTAGGAGAGTTTGGCCAATTCAGTTCGAGTTGGACACAATTTGGCGACTACTGCTTTGTTGGGAAAGCACAAAACGGGTTAATGAGGTTGTTGTTTATTTAAATCATTATTTCAGTTTGTGAAACCCAGTTCAGCTCAGACCAGACCTGCTGGTGCTCTCGCCGTAATGGAAAGTTCGCTTTCTGCGCCGGTAAGATAACTCTTCTAACTTAATTAACCCAATCATTTTTACCATCAATGCTTTTTATTTTCATTCCCTCCGATTAATACGTGACGTCATTCTGATTGCGTCATTATGCGTCAGTCAATTCCAATGGGGCAATATACCATGCACGCCCGTTATTCTCAACGTAATGTTTACACCCTTACCAAGTTTTGTATTTTGTTTAAGTATCTGTAAAATGTATTTGTTCTAATGTATGTATCTTGATAATGATATCAGAGCTTTTATCTATCAGTCCCCCTTTCATTCTCGAGTTATGAAAACAAACACAAAACACACATCAAATTTACAAGTGGTATTAATGACCTTGTTGTTAAAGGTAAAGACCAGTATTGGAAACGCCCCAATTTCAAAAAATGAAATGGAAGCTCTCATTACCAATCATGTGAAAGAATATGTTTTGACTAATACATGATGATAAAAAATTTGCCGGGAAACCGCCTACTACCGCCTACTAATTCATATATTTGGTAAATTTGTTTCTATCATGGTCTGTGAGAGATATAGTGTAGTCCCATGTACATCTTTCTGTGTATAGTGCTTGTAACTTTACGAAGAATGGGCCAAATTTCTTATCATTTTGATGATTCCAGAACCTTGCAGATGCTAGATGCTAGATGATCAACCTTTTCTGATCGATTCCACAACGTTTCTTTCACAATGCAATCGCATGACCGTTCTTTGCGGATACATGTTATAGTGTGTTTGGCTCCTCCATATCATTATTTCATTCTCTGTTTCCATTTGGAACCCCTCTCTCTCTCTCGTTTCCATCCCCACCACTGAATGCGTTTTGAGGAATGGGGATACAAATAATTTCCTTTATCATTATCCGGTTCTAGATGAACATAATTAGGGACTTTTAGATTTGCACAACGACAATGTAGATTGCTACGATCGACGTCCTTTTAATGCACTGCTTTGAGTGGACGTCACACGTATCAGTCCACGCAAATCTAAAAGTCCCTAATATTGTCTTTGATGTTAGGTGACGTAGAGGGGAGGGAGCAACATGTGGGAAAGGGCTCGCTCCGTTATTTTATATTGATAACATTATTTCGTATTCTTTGTCGTACTAATTTCGTTTAATCATGATATTTTTTCTCTTTTTCTTCTAGGCGCTGCTGGTGGTGAGGGCATCTAAATGTCTCGACCTTTGACATCTGACCTCTGACCCGCCTCATTCAACTGATCGATAACGATGTCCCAAAGCAGCTATTTTTGTTGGAAGATCGTTTTTAGCAATGGTTTTCATCCCATGCAACCAATGATGGCAGCTGTCAGCGATATACTGGTCTTGTTATGTTTGCTTCTCTACTACGGCAGGAATTAAAAAGTAGAATTTTGACCCGAGAAAATTTGAGGCTTCATCTCATTCTTCAAAGTATTTGTTTTATTGACCTCTCATTTTGTGATTGATACTGAAAGGATATGTGAAATGGAGAGGGGGTTAAAAAAGTTAGTCCAGGGTCTTAGAAGTCCTTAGTTGTAAAGGGTAGATAAGACATATTAAATATGTAGTATGTATGAGAAAGAGAGAGAGAGTGAGTGAAAGAGAGGCAGAGAGGCAGAGAGAAAAAAGTTGAGAGAGAGAAAGCGAGGAGAGAGGGAGAGATAAAACGACAGAGAGAGAGAGAGAGAAAGAGAGAAAGGGAGAGAGGAAGAGAGAGAATGAAAGGGAGAGGCAGGGATAGAAGCTTGAAAACTGTGAAACTTATCAAATACAACATCTTTTTTGTTACTATTACCATCATCATCATCACCCTAATTAAAGTCCATCACCATCATCATCATAATCACCATCACAGGGAGAGAGAGAGACAGATAGGGAGATAAAGGGAGAGATGAAGGGAGAGGGGAAGGGAGAGAATGAGAGGGAGAGCTGGGATAGAAGCTTGAAAACTGTGAAACTTATCGAATACAACAACATTGTACCATTACCCTCATCATTATCACCCTCACCATCAGTTCATAACCATCACCATCCTCATCATCAAAACCATCATCACCACCATTAATATATTTCTCATAGCCTAATACATTTTGCATAAATCTAAATCTTCTGTCCCTATGTTTCACATCATAATCTTAAAACAGCTCATATAATACATTGTTTTAACGACTCATTGTAACAGATGAAATTGAAAATCCATCATGTTTGATATAAGGAATACAACAAACATATTTTGTTAATCTTGATGACATTTTATTATGAAATGTTAGTCATTCAGCATTTAGTAGAAACCGCCTTCACACATCTGAGTGCACTTTGAGAATCAATTAAACGCCCCCCCCCCCCCCTGCACACTCGTATTTATTATACACACTATACATGTATTTATGTATACCATAAAGAATTTTGTATGATATAAATTTTACATTTTCATGAAGGTTTTACATCAATTACCGCCATCATATCTACACTGCAAAATACAAAAGGCCTGCATCGTTATATGCTATTGAGAATCCATTTCATACAATATACTATAATCTAATAAACCGTGTCTGTGAAGGACTTGATAAATATGGAAAAATGTCATCATATTCTAAAATTGGAAGCTCTATAATCAAGAAACACATCTCAGATATGATAGCTATGATGATACTAATAAAGATTTACTTATAAAACTTGTTAATAGGTTATTTACAGGCGGAATTCATTTATGATTGCACATCTCAATTTTGTGTTAAAGGTAATACATGTATCGCTTCACAATGTATAATTCCAGACGTCAGCTAACACGTGTTCAAATCAAATCTTGATAACACTTTGATATCTATCTAACCTATTTTACAAGCAGTTACTAAGGAACATGTACATCAGCAAGTGAATATACAACACATTAAATTACACGATACCATTGTTAGCATCATAATATAGTCAAGTCTGTCTTTTAAAGGTAATACAAAGTTTTGGGAAATTTTGAAAATTGGGTGGATAGTGAATCTTTACAATTTTGATATATTTGGATATCCCTGTGGATGTATTATAAGCACTAAAAAAATTAGTCCCTAAAACACTTCTGTTTTCGAGAAAAATTGAATATAAAAATTTACCGGTGCTCCCGGTAAATTTGGATAAATTTCAAATAGCGCCTATTTATGGCCGTACAATGGTAGCTGCGACCATGGAAATCTCAGAATATGTAGTTGTGATATATAATTTCCAAACGGGAATAGCTAATCGGTCGATTTTAGTTAAGAAACATTGGTTCAAAGCTAAATTAATAGCTTGACCTTGAGAGGGAGCTATACAACATAAAGAGTTTATTATTTATAATTTCTTAACTTCAAACTCGATTTCAACCGCGACAACCGATCAATGAATATTGTAGGAACGTATATGCTCCCAATATTTTAATTTGAACCGAATTCATGACCCCGTACCAAAACTTTGTAATACCTTTAAGGCAACCCAAGGGAAACAGGAGAACAGGCCACTGTAGACAGGTGATCCTTTAAAGACATGTTCTTCAACACGCATTTCCCTTTTAGATGGAATCAACGTGGATGACCACTATAGACAGGTGACCCTAGTTTATAGAGAGTTGGCCACTACGACAGGTTTCACTGTAAATTGACTCACAGAACATGCATGTTTACAAATAATCAAAGCATTCTTCAGAATATATTATAATTGTATTACCAATACAAGCACCTGACATACTATAACTACATGTGTATCCTGAATTTTAAAAATAATTAGATGATAATTCCACTTAGAAAATTAATTATTCCACAGTTTGCATAAAAATAATTTGTTACTACCTCTTGTTTCCTTCTTTGTTCTTTTTTGTTTGTTTAAAGGGCCATCAAACCTTTTTAATGCGTTCATATGAAAGCAGAACAATTTTGAGAAGCATAATCGCAAAAATAAAATAAATCGGACTTCTTATACGAAGTATGAGATCACTCTAGCTTTATATAAGAATCGCTCCCGTCGGTCGTGTACAAAAATAAAAGGTTTTTTCTCCTAAGTGCCTTCTAACTACCAAAAATGAATTATGTCATTTGAGAACTCTGAATTATAATTCTCTCTCTCTCTCTCTCTCTCTCTCTCTCTCTCTCTCTCTTTCTCTTTCTCTGTCTCTGTCTCTCTCTCTCTCTCTCTCTTTCTTTCTCTCTTCTCTCACTCTCTCTCTCTTTCTCTCTTTCTCCCTTCTTCTGCCTCTTTCCTTTTCCCTCTCTATCTTTCTGTTTTCACCCGTCTCCCTATTTAATCATCTCTCCCGCTATTTTTTCTATCCCCCTTTCTCTCTCTCTCTCTCTCTCTCTCTCTTTCTCACCACAATCCTCAACCATGCCAAATCTCTTTCTCTTCCCCAACCCCCCTCTCTCTCTCTCCCTCATTCACTCTCTCTCTCTCTCCCTCATTCACTCTCTCTCTCTCTCTCTTCTCTTACTGTCTCTCTCTTTCTGCATTTCCCCCTTCTTCTATCTCTTTCCTTTTCCCTCTCTATCTTTCTGTTTTCACCCATCTCCCTCTCTCTCTTCTATCCCCTTTTTTTCTCTTTCTCTCTCTCTCTCTTTCTCACCACAATCCTCAACCATGTCAAATCTCTTTCTCTTCCTCCCCCTCTCTCCCTCACTCACTCTCTCTCTCTCTCTCTCTTCTCTCACTGTCTCTCTCTTTCTGCCTTTCCCCCTTCTTCTATCTATTTCCTTTTCCCTCTCTATCTTTCTCTTTTCACCCGTCTCCTTTTCTAATCATCTCTCCCTCTGTTCTTTCTATCACCTTTTTTTCTCTCTCTCTCTTCTTTCTTTCCACAATACTCAAACATGCCAAATGTCTTGTGAACCAATAGTGTAAGAATGATATATCAAATCCAGTTTTTGTTCGGGTCATAATTCCACATTTTTATTTCTAATTCTTGCCCGCATAGTAAAGTTTGACACATAAATAGACCAGCATATCGCTGATGGCTGCTGTCTTATATATTGCATGGAATGAAAACCATGTATAACACGATTTCCTACAACAACAAAAAAATATATTTTGGGTCATCGTTATCGATCAGTTGAATGAGGCGGGTCAGAGGTCAGATGTCAAAGGTCGAGACATTTAGATGCCCTCACCACCAGCAGCGCCTAGTAAGATAGAAAGAGACACGAATGGACAAGTTTACATGTCAAAGTATTCTGTGAAGCCTAAACAAGCCCGCATTATTAACATGCTGAGTATCCCCACTGCCATGTGGCAAATAAATACACAAACAAACAATTATAATTATAAAAAGTATGATTTTAGAATACAATTGAACTCTTTTTTTAATTCTTATAAAATTACTCGCAAATGATAGCTGATTGGACTGAATGAAACAATGGAAAAGGCAACATTTCAAAATTCAACTTCAGACAATTCCCACAGTTGAAATATGTGAACATGACAATCCGATCATGACTTATAAAGACAATAATATTATTCCGCGTTTGTATTGCGCTTAATAGGTGATTCCTCTATAAAGCGCTTTACATATATATTATTACCCAGGTCATCGGATTCAAGCTCGCCCGCACACGATGTGGGCACATTCTCCACTCCCCGGGGAGTATTCCACCCAGGCGCCATTTTACAGACATTCAAAATGCTGAGCATACTACATTAACGTTCGCATCCTATACCGGCTACCCATTAACACCTGTGTGGAGAGTGGCAAATGTAGATTAACGTCTTGCCAACAGACGTTAGTGTTGGGCTGGGATTTGAACCCCATACCTTGTGATGTACAGTCCAACAACTTATCCACTAGACCACAACACCTTTACAATACTATAGGGCATAGGGAATGCCCTTTAAATTGATTTCCTCAAAGTCGTTACGATTGGTTGTTATACAATGTTATCTTACCGGCGCAGAAAGCGAACTTTCCATTACGGCGAGAGCACCAGCAGGTCTGGTCTGAGCTGAACTGGGTCTCACAAACTGAAAGGATGATTTAGATAGACAACATGTGATGGATAAATAACGGAACGCAAAATGAACAATAAAAAATGGAAGAGCTTCCACGAATACTAAATTCAACACAAGCAACTCATTTCAATTAAATGCCTCTCATTACTTTATATAAAAAACACCATCGCAAGAAGTAAACATCTCTGTTATTCAATGGAGATGGCAATGGAATAATACAAGACATGCATTCAACCGATATTAATTTGCCAATTTAAGACCTAGCGATCTGACAATATTCTTATGATCAGTAAATTATCACTGATATTTTCATCCCTTTGCTTTGTTATCTAAGTTCTGTTTTAACCAAAGCAACTTATTATGACATATACGAGATTTTCATTGATATTTCACACAAAAAATCTCTATTCAATGTACACAGTGCCATTCTCCCACAATGTTGAACTTCATTAGTTATCTACCTTTTCTTTTTCTTTTTCTTTCTTCAAATTCCTTTCTGCTCGCTTCTTTTCTTTTCTTTTCTTTTCTTTTCTCGTCCTTTTTTTTTCTTTTTCTTGTCCTTTCTTTGTCTCTATTATTTTTTTCTTTGTTCTTTTTTGTTTCTTAAATCATGGTCTTAAATCTACATGATTCTTATCAACGTCACCTATTAGGTGAACATCCGCCGTAAAGACTTAACATTAATAATATGATCTTACCCTTGTACTTCCTCATGCTCTGTCCCCTCTTCTCAGCCATGAAGTAATCTTGGAGGACTGGATCTCTCTTGATGAAATCAACCTCAGCTTCTTCTTGATCGAAAGCTGCAGCTAGGACCACAAGGGCCATCAGAGCGATCAGAACCTTCATCATGATTGGTTCTTTGCGTTTAAAGATAAAGTAAAGTAAAATCACTGGTCAAGTTACTGTAATATAAGAAGGAACGTCATAGAACAGATAGAAGCTCTTTGGAAAGGCTGTAGTATGTAAGATTAATAAGGTAATACGATCATAAATATGGCCTCAATCTTGCTGGAAATGGCATTATTAAAACTCTGCACACAAAATGTCGAGTTATGGGGCTGGACAGATAATGTTTTATGTGGCATCAAAATTTGGTCCTATTTGCATGTTGAAAGCATTGCAAAGCAATCCCTTTTATATTACCTTACACATTTTGATGACAAAATAACCTGAATTGACAAGAAGAAGAAATGAATTTCTATGTCGTAACTAACATAATACAGTACAGGAGGATCGAATAACAGATATAATGATTATAACATTTAATATTAAATTCTTTGCAATCGTTTACTTACTGTAGGAGTTGGTAAATGAGGATATATTAGACTGAGATGTTCTGTACTGGCTGGATCTGACTATGCCTTCAGAAGGCTCTTCCTTATATACTCCTTCAGCCCATCACCACCAACTAATATCATCATCATCATCATCATCATCATCATCATCATCATCATCATCATCATCATCATTATCATCATCATATTCTACGCATCATCACAATACCAACAACAAAATTATCTCAGAACTAATGAATCTTGAGATTTCTATATAATGACCCCTTTCTCCGTCATTCTAGTATTTTAAGATAATTCAAAAACTTTGATTATGACTAAACCGTTCATCAGTTAAGATTATTCCTGATAAGTAATCCATCCTTTACAACATTCACATATAGGTAGATGCACTTTTGTCAATATCTCTGATATTTTCTCCCTCTTCTTTCTCGTTACTGTTACAACCTCATCATTTTACCTTATATTTACTTTTAGGTTTTAATTGTATATTTTTTTGGCATTATTGAGGGTAGTCCTCGACAAATCATTTTTGATTTTTGACTACCCCTTCCACATTTGCTGATTTTTCTTTTTAAAACATACATTGCTCCAACTGGAGTCGTTTTATATATGATGTACATGTTCTATTATTGTATTCTATGCATGCATTTTGTTTTATGCAGCTCCCTATGTTTTGCATTTGTGGAGAAATAAATTGAACTTGAACTTGAACTCATATCTAGACACTTTCTCGCTGTGTTTATTTTATTGTTTTTGCATCTCAATGATTAAGGGACCGTTTACGTACAACTGACTCCAGTTTTTGCCTAATAAACCTTGTGTTGCTATCCGTTCGTGATAAGACCACAGGTATAAAACGAATTTTGTCTGTAACAGGGTAGATTAATGGCGACGACGACGATAATGTTGTCTTTCCATTCTTATCTCTTTGATATCACTCGTGTACTGATGCAATGTATAATTCTTTGTGTATGCTTTTCATTTTCTTCATACATTGAAACCTGTCTAATAAAGAGCACCCAAGGAAGACAAGAAAAGTAGTTTTTATTGGCAGGTGGTATGCAGGTTCATTTACTACATGTTTCAATGAGAAATTATTTTCAAGGAAAACCAAAAAATGTGGTCTTTGTAGACAGGTGGTCTTTCTATACATGTGGTCACTAAAGCAGGTTTGGCTGTACTATGGCATGTCTGTGTTGATATTACATTACTCCTAGTTATCAACTGACCCTATAGCAGCTACAGTGTATGTGCTTCTGGTCAGATTTTATACACCAACAAAAGTCAGTGAATGAAAAAGTATGCTAATGCTGATGTTGATGATGATGGTGATGATGATGATGGTGTTTATTAAGCATTTCACTCGACAATATTTAAAGAGCACTGTTATCGTCGATTACAAACTTCAAAATCCATGCACCAGCTTTTCCTTTGCCATTGGTTCATTGGTCCTCTCAACGGGAATCGCGAAAGCTCTGTGGTAGAGCAGTGGTCTCAAACCTGGGAGGTTCCGGGTTCGAAACCAAGCCGATGCGCTACTGGCCTTTGGTAAGGCATCAATTCTCCTCATTAACCGAGTCCTTCGCAGAGGACTCGAAGCTGTCGGTCCCCTGGTTGCTTTCTTACAAGTATGTAAATGCGTTTATAGCAGTCAGGTAAAAACAAACAAAAAACCTGACATGCCCGGCAAAATAACAGAATCAACGCCTCAGATACACCGCCAAACTGACTCCACATGTCAGCATTTCAAAAACCAACCAACTCTTAGCCATTTGGTGTAATTTCATTTTTGTTGGGTCTGTAGTCGGCCAGTTTTTGATTCGCTCGGTGTAACCGGGCTATCATTTCAGGTGATCCACCACTTACTTTAGTAACAAACATGACTGCACCAGGCATTGCTTCGTCAAAAGTATAACATGATCTTGTGTAGGGTCAGGGTTAGGGTTAGGTTTAGATTTAGGATCTGAGTTTTAGGTGTAGTTTTGGGGCTAGGGTTGTAGTTAGGAGCTCGATTAGTGTGGGAAAGTATCTCGGAGTACTTGTGTGGATATGAGCATGATTGTATCCGTGTTCTAAATACGACACGCCTGGCGGGCATGGCGAGAAAAGATTAAACGTTTACGGAAATGTGATCAGACATTGCGTGCCGTGTGCAAAGTCATTACAAATAGATTATTCTATACTGTTCACCATTTTATTAGTATGTATGCATATCTTATTTGGATCGGATGTGGATTCGCTATTTCGGTAAAGAAAAGTCAGATGTCATAATATCCAATCATGTGAGACGAGATAAGGCTTATCATGAGAAATGTCATTATAAACGCATTTCTCTGTACCATAATGAAATATAATTAAATGCTTGATTAGTATAATCTTTGAAACTTTTCCTTGTATATAATTGAGTGAGGTTACACCACGTATTCTTTCGACAGGGCTAATTGGCCCTGCATGCTTTATTGTCTATAGTATACAAATATACGCAATATGTGTGACCTCAGTGGCCTAGTGTGAATCAAGACGTTGAGGGCGCGCTAGAACTAACGGGAACAAAAAAAAAAGGGAAATAAAATGCGAATTTGCAAGGCTAGGGTCATCCTTTCCCCTATAATATGGCTTCTCACTGTCGCTCTTTTCCTGCTCTTTTCCTTTTTATCACGCCAATATGGAAGGGGAATAAAAATCTGAACCGTCAGTGCACACTCAATTAACCCAGTCTTTCCTCGATATTCTTTATTAAAGACAATCTTCATTTTGACAGGACTAGGAGAGTCGTTATAAAGACATCACGCTTTACATCTTAGTTATGTTCATTGATGGATAGATGATGCGTTAATGATGATGATGGTGATGGTTTAGAGCAGTATATAAAGAGGGCTCCAGCAAGACTTAGGCAGATCCAGCAAGAACAGAAGACTGAAGTCACATCTCCTTTCACTCACCAACTCGACAAACACCTCAAAGTAAGTAACCACCATTATAATTTTTTTCACAAAATGTTTGATTATTTTCTCATCACATCGAGCGAAAAAAGGGCCATTAGTACTTTTTTGTATTTCTGTACTGATTGTGATATTGGCAAAATAGAAATTCCTTTCCTCTTCTTGCCAAATCAGGGTGACTTTTCCATTATATTTATTCTGATGTGTTTTCATCGAAATTAGCGAAGTAATATGAAAAACGATTGATTTGTTATGCTTACAAAATGAAAATAGGACCAAATTTTGATGCCACATGTATTTGTGCAGTCCGACATATCGACATGTGTGTGCCATGGTTTTCATTACGTAACTTTCAAAAGATTTAGCCCACTGTTTTCATATTTGTAATCCCATTACCTTATTAATCATAAGCATTATACCAGAGCATTTCTAAAAAAAAAGCTTAATTATATACAGTTCCTTCTTAGATTACAGTAACTTGACCAGTGCTCATATTTTATCATTCTTTAAACCCAAAGAACCAATCATGATGAAGGTTATGATCGCTCTGATGGCCCTGGTGGTCCTAGCTGCAGCTTTCGATCAAGAAGAAGCTGAGGTTGATTTCATCAAGAGAGATCCAGTCCTCCAAGATTACTTCATGGCTGAGAAGAGGGGACAGAGCATGAGGAAGTACAAGGGTAAGATAATATCAGTATTGTTAGGTCTTTACGACGGATATTCATCTAATAGATGACGTTGATGAGAATCGTGTAGTTTTTAGACCATGAGTCAAACAAAAAACAGTTTACAGGGCTAAAGAAAAGACAAGAAATTAAAAAAAAAAGGTCGAAAAAGAAAAGAAAAGAAGAGAACAGAAAGGAAATGAAAACAAAATGAAAAGAAAAGAAGAAAAATGAAAAGAAAAGGTAAATATATAAGGAAGTCAACCATGTTGGAGGATGAGACTGTGTACGTTGTATAGAGATTATTGTAAAATGTCATAGTAAGTTGCTTTGGTTAAGACAAAACTCAGAATATTGTCAGATCGCTAGGTCTTAAATAGGCAAAATAATAACGGAGGAATTCATGTCTTGTATATAAGCGAGTTCACGGTTGCAGTCTGAGCATGAGCAGATCAAGGTCATTGCAGAACAAATTGTGAAATACACGGAGACGAAATACTGGATACGTGCTCATGAAAGTTATGTAATCGTTATTCATTCTTGCACATTCAGTGCAATCCATGATACACAGGTGGAAGTATTCTTTCAAAGGGGAAAACAAAGGCTATGTTATATAGCACCTTCATCGCTGTAGGAATGATTATTTCACAATGTACAAAGTGGGACCTCTTCATGTTTTGAAGATCTGTGGATATTCGGGGTCATTGCAGTAATGTGCTAACCGTGAACTGGTCTATTCCATCGCCATCTACATTGAATAACAGAGATGTTTACTTCTTTCGATTGTGGTTTTCAAATAAAGTAATGAAAGTATGCATTAAATTGTAAATGAGTTTCTTGTTATGAATTTAGTAATTATTGATGCTCTTCCATGTTTTATTTTTCATTTAGCGTTCCGTTATTTGTCCATCATGTTATATTTAAATTATTCTTTTAGTTTGTGAGACCCAGTTCAGCTCAGACCAGACCTGTTGGTGCTCTCGCCGTAATGGAAAGTTCGCTTTCTGCGCCGGTAAGATAACATTGTATAACAACCAATCGTAACGACTTAAGGAAATCAATTTAAAGGGCATTTCCTATTATGCCGTATGCTATTGTCCTTAAAAGTCACGTTAGGTTTGCCATGTTCGCACATTTCAATAGGGGACTGTGGGAATTGTCTTTGGTTGAATTTCAATTGTTTGTCTTTTCCATCTTTTAACAAAACTTAATCCAAGCACAGCCCCGTCCCCCACCCCTCTCCCCAACCCACCGCACACACACACATACAAATGTTTGCGACTTTCATTTCGAACACATTCATTTTCCCCACAAGCTGATCTACAATATCATTTGCGAGTAAATTTATAAGAATTTAAGAAAGAGTTAAATTATCTTTTAAAATCATATTTTGAAGTAATTACAATTGTTTGTTTGTTTATTTGTTAGGTTTTATTTGTTATAATTTTTTTTTAATTGTATTTGTTTTGCCACATTGTAGTGTTGATACTCAGCATGGTAATAAATAAATGCAAGCTTGATTTAGGCTCTACCTTAGTACTGTAAACCTTGTCTATTTGTGTCTCGTTCTATCTTACTAGGCGCTGCTGGTGGTGAGGGCATCTAAATGTCTCGACCTTTGACACCTGACCTCTGACCCACCTCGCTCAACTGATCGATAACGATGTCCCAAAGCAGATATTTTTGTAGGAAATCATGTTAATGATGGTTTTCATCTCATGCAATATATGGCAGCAGCCGTCAGCGATATACTGGTCTATTTATTTGTAAATCTTTACTATGGCAAGAAATAGAAATAAAAATGTGGAATCATGACCCGAGCAAACACTGTATTCGATATATCATTCTTACGTGCTTATTACATTCTTTTTTCAGTGGATTCCTAAGAGATTCTGCATGTTTGAGTATTGTTATAAGAAAGAGAGAGAGGGAGAGAGAGAGAGAGAGAGAGAGAGAGAGAGAGAGAGAAAGAGAATGGGGAAAGAAAAAATATAGTGATTGGTGATTAAAGAGAGGGACGGGTGGAAGGAGAAAGACAGGCACAGAGAGAGTGAGAGAGAGAGAGAGAGAGAGAGAGAGAGAGAGAGAGAGGGAGAGAGAGAGAGGGATATATATATATATATATATATATATATATATATATATATATATATATATACAAGAGAGAGAGAAAGAGAGAGAGAGAGAGAGGGATATATATATATATATATATATATATATATATATATATATATATATATATATATATACAAGAGAGAGAGAGAGAAAGAGGGAGAGAGAGAGAGGGATATATATACAAGCGAGAGAGAGAGAGAGAGAGAGAGAGAGAGAGAGAGAGAAAGAGAGAGGGAGAGAGGGATATATATACAAGAGCGAGAGAAAGAGAAAGATATTCCATGGGAATCACAGGTATGACAGGATCCGCATTACGTTTTTTGTATGGGAGAAGAGGTTCGTTGAACATGCGAACTTATTTTTCTACGATTTTATTTCTGGTGTTCCCTTTTCAGATGTTCTCTATCCGTCATTGTTATTAGGTGAGAATGAAATAAATATGAATGCCCAATTCATCAAATTAATTTAAAATCACTGATGGCACGACATCGTTTTACATGGCACGGATCCGAAGTTCGACAATATAGTTTGTTGACTTCATGCCAAGCATTTTTTTGTTAAGGTTTACTTTTTATATTCTAGCCATGCGAAATATATGACTCAGAAGGGTCTTTCCTATAATGGTATAATATATATTATATACTTTGAGTAGTGTCCAAGGAAGAAGAATCTAGGAGAATTAAAACAGAAATTTATATTTTTGTACACGACAAACGGGAGAGTTGTCCGTGACTACGTCACAATACACGTATATATTGATGTTATTATTTCTAACATTCATAGTTCTCTTATTATTAACCCGATTTATTTCAGACCTATACCATTCTGTCTTTCTCATTTTTCTGCTTACAAAAAGTAACATACTTCGAAGGTCGGTTCGGCCTCATAAAAAAGGGTACAGTCAGGCAGACGCAAACAATGGCAGAGGTTTCCATGGTACCAACCAAGCCATTCAGTCTCGCATTGGGAATGTTTGCTTTTCTTTTCGCCGTGTTCATCATCGAAGGAATTGAATAAAAGAAGAATAAATGTTTGTTGTCAGGTTTTGAATTGTTTGAAAAGTAAACGTCCCATTAGTTTCTCAGCCAAAGTCCTGAGTTTGTAACACGTTTTAGCCATCAATCACCCAGGCGTCTATTCATCCTGTTGACATCGAAAGAAATGAATAAACGAAAAATGAATGTTTATTGTCGGGTTTTGAATTGTTTGAGAAGTAAACGTCCCACATATATACATGAGCTGCTCTGTCGATCTCATGAGACGTGCACCTTCATATCTGTAGTTTGCACGGGAAGTTGCTCCACGCGTATGTCGACTTTCCGTGCAACCTAGAGGACTATATTCCGCGCGTTTCGAGGCTCGACCGATTTGGGGTCTGTTTTGTGGGCATTGGGGCCCGTTTCTCGAAACCGTCATAAGTCTAACTTCTTGACGATCCCATTAAAAAGGGTGTTAACTGTATAACACACGTTTCAATTAGATAGTCAATAATTTCTTTGAGAAACGGGCCCCCGGTGGCTAAACTCGACATTGACGGTAAGGCTGACAACCTTTTGGTCAAGTAGTTAGATGGTCTGAGTATACTTTGAGGGGGCAAATCGTATGGGGAGGGGTTGACTGCTTCGGGACGGGTTCCCAGACTATATCATGCACTTGAACTATTTGAAAAGTAGAACATTGATTTTTTCGACTGTACAAATATCATGATTGTGAGTCCCTGTGGACTGGATGACTATGTTTATCCAGATGATACCATTAGAAAAGACATAGCCTTTATGATGTACTTAGCGGTCATAATGCAATTGATTCTATGAATGCTCTCAGTATCCGTCATCCCACCTCAGACTACCCCCTAGAGAGCATGCTCGTTATGTGAAGAGCCGTCGTGTATATATAGATCGTCATAACCACGTGATTAACATGATCAAACAGAATTTGTTATACTATTCTTAAGAGATCTTAATAATGTTATTTCTATTTAAAAGTATAGACCAGTTTTGGAAACGCCCCCCTCTCTCTCAAAAAAAAATGGAAGCTCTTATTATCAATCATGTGAAAGAATGTTTTGACTAATACGTGATGATACAAATTTTGCCGGGAAACCGCCTACTAATTTTTATATTTGGTACATTATCATATTGATCGGGCATGGATAGATATCGCGACTGCACTTCAATATTGAACATTTGGGCATATATTACTGCTTTTTTGCGAAATTAGTATTGCCATTTAAACCTCTGAAGGCAGTATTTAAACGGCAATATTAAAACAATGTTGAATGGATATTTTGCAGCCAAAACTCTTGAACCGCAATGTTACCACTACCGGTCTATATCTTTAAGTTGTTGTTCTCAAATTATTTAAAAGTTTATCTTGTCTATGCTTATATTTTGTGATTTTTACTGTGATATTTTATATCTTTAAATCAAGAAATAATCAATACTGACCTAGTAAATATAACACCCAGTTGTAAATAAGCTTTTTAGTCTCATTGGTCATCCTGTCAAGTTATTATTGTTTTTTTTTCCTATATTTTATAATATCATTTTACTCTTTACCTTTATGTGAAATTTAACTTGACTAAAAGATGAAATCGAAATTTCAATATAAAATCGTACACCTGCAGAAATGTGCGAGAATTACAATTCATCGACGTATTACGGAATCCACAATATAAAGGTGAAAACAAAAAAGCGTTCTCCTCATGTTATGTTCGTCTGAAGAATTTCTTATACTACTTTTGTCCCCTGAAAGGAATTTCTCGTGAAATGCCGTCGTTTTCGGAACGTGACAAGAAACAGATGAAATGTATGAACCAAACAATCATGTTATAGTCCCAAATACCAATTTCTGTGCGCTGTGCACGTGTTCTTCCAACCTTCCTACCTGTATATTATGATTATTCCCAAACAGTACACTGGTATGTGCCTAAAAAAAAATTATGTCACGTAGACCTATCATTGTTTCCAAATTGCCTCCAGGCAGTTTCTTTCATGACCCAATCCCTGATCGGAACTCAAGTTTATTTTTAAAATCATTTTAGTGAGGGAAAAATCTCTTTTCTGTCTGCTTTACAGACAAAATTAAGAACAAAACCTACAATAAAAATTGATGAATGTCTTCAATCGTCTCGAAATTATTTTAGTGACACGTATCTCACTGTTGTACCTATCTGGTTTTAATGTATCTGATTAGTGTATTTACTTTGTTGTCATTTTGTCGATTTTTAATTGTTTCTGAATGATCATATAATTTCTTGATTTTTAAGGGGGCGCCTTGGGTGCAGTTTAGGCCTATAATGTGCGCTATACAAATCTAAAATTCAATTCAAGTCATAAAATCTCCGGATCAAAATGTGACCAAACACACATACAAATTGATGGAACGCAAGCCATGTGTAATTCTTCTCAGCATCAGTCATGCTACAAGCTTGATCAGGTTCTTGTAAACACAAACAAAGGTTTTATATGTCTCGGATTGACACCTCTAACGACGAGAAGAAAGGAAACTGACCACGGGTCTTCATGGGGTGTGTTTGGAAATCTAAATCGACCGATTCATGGTCTGAGCAGCATGGACCTACTACAATGCTCTCAGACTCAGACAAAACTTCTTTTCTGAACTTACCGCACGGCGTGCATATCAATAGGTTTTCTCTCTTTTAACGACAGGGAATTTCTTTAGTAAAAGTCGCTTCAAGCAGTAAAGCGAACCCTTTCATAGTACTAAATAGCATAGTAGGTCGGTCAAATGGTCGCTTTGTAAGAGAAATTTCCTTTTGGTACGACCTTATTGATTGGCGGGAAGTAGCCTTGTTTACTCACAATATCCAAGGAAACAGCCAATGGGCATTGTGCTTTCAAGCATGGCACGACAAATGGATTAAGCAAGCACTCCAGATCTTTAGAAGATGACAATAGCGGTGCGGTGGAGACTGGTATCTCTTCTCGCATACATTACACACTACATTGAAGTGGTTTACCGATGCGTGGCGTGACAATGAAAGGAAACCAGTCCAAACCATGGATGTAATGCAGGCCATGGCGGACTGTTTGGCGGGTTGACAACGGTTGCCAAGGACGTACTGTTTTCTCAAGTCTCTACGAATAACACACACCAGCAACGCTGTTTGGTATAATGACCTACCAATCCGAGGTTCATTCTCATACTCGCAGTTTCAGCACGATTGTATACCACGTCTTGTTATCTTATCTCTCTATCTCTGAGACTTGGACCAAACACATGGTCATTGGACATCTGTAATACAGCATTCATATCTGGATATACTACTTGGTGTTATCACTAAGAGTTATTATTCTAGTTTATTCTACGGTAATATTTTAAAGGTGAAACTATAGGTTCATCGCTGCCAGTGATACTTTGATATCATCAACCATTACCGACTATTAGACGACCATTGTTGGATTCTTACCCCATTCGTCGACTGGGAACTGGTTTTTACTCAAGGTAAGTCTGTCGGTTATTTGACTTATTTCATAGTCGGAGGAATTCAATAAATGCTCTGTTTTATAATTAAATGTTGGATAAAAAAGTTTTCTACAAGACATGTGTTGGATGTTCTTCATGGTTAGTTAACCGGACAGATCAAATCGATAAGAGTCACATATTAAATCGGAGGCCATAGATTTAGGGGCGGTGCCCTTTTTTGAAAGAAATTATTTCATTCTCTTAGTTTTGTGATTTCTTCAATTAAATACGCTTTCTGGAGTTCGTCATTTACTATGAGTATATATATATATATAACAATCTTTTTGCGTTTCATTAAGTTTTAATGAGGTTTTATGATGTAAATAAACATATAGACACTAAACGTCTGCCATTCCATACTTACAGTGTACGTTTTTGTATGCTATATTTCTTATTATTCCTGAGTACTTTTGCACAGTAAATGATAGAATTTATCTAATGCGAACATATCACATTTTAATTACATATTCGTTATGCGTGTTTGAATTCTTTATGTTGTTGATAACTACATCATTGTTATTTTGGTAATGCTAATAATATTGTTTAAATGATCTAGGCTTTTAACTATTTGGCCAAAATCTCCTTATTCTAAATTATTAACAAAGTTAATGGTGTACTGTTGATAAACTGCTTATTGTCCCCAGTTGGCAGTTAAATTTACTGACACATTTCCAGTGCCGTTTACAAGTATTATTGTACCATCACTTTTCTAGTGTACATTGTGCTAGTATTTAATGAAAGAAAATATGAGAGAGAATCATCGCTTGCGGTATATCAATATCATCATTAATATTTATACTTATTTAGTATGAGTTGTCATGGTAAAAAAACACTTTTAATGTTTCCTGTTCTGCTCCACGTGTGGACATTAATCCAATGGTTATAAACATGGAACAAAAGACGGGCCGGTGCTCCATACTGTATCCCCATGCCGACACCCTATAAACACGCACTACTCCGTATTCATTGCATAGCATTGTGCACTCTCTTTGTAACTCAATGCAGTTCTCTGCGTGTTTTGAAGTAAAGGGGTATTATAACAGATTACCTCATCCTTAATCAACTCTCTAGAAGTGTTTGAAAATGACAGGAGAGAAAATCAACTATTTTATGAGTCATATCAGGATCACTTACATTTCGTTTTTGGGTAGAAATGCAAACTCACAAAGTGGAATCCACTCCGGATTTGTACGTGTAATTCTAGCCCACACTTTGTACCTTGAAGTTGAAGTCTGAAACAAAGTGACTCCTAATATGATTTATGAAAGAATGGATTTTCATGCTTTCTTGTTAAGAGAAATTAAAAAAAGTGGAATACCGCTAATATCCTGATTCACTGATAGTTTGTGTCCGCCGGGCCTGTTGCTACAGGGATTGCGAAAGAGCCACCGCCCATATGACTCATTCCTGTATAATAGTTGTTTCTCGAGCTCCTATTCTTCAAATTGCGTTCTTCTTCATCAGGAGAAGGTTTCTTGAGGTTGATCAGTGGTTTGTAATCTATATCATATTTACGGATTATATTTATTTGATTTGCCAGCACAGCAACAAAATGTCTCATTCAGAGTTTTATTCAGAATTCTGTTATTATCACCATCATTATCATAGCAATTATTTGTTTGTATTTTTTATCATCACTACCATCATCATCATCTTCATCATCATAAAGTGAATAACTGAAAAAATGAAAATAATTTAATTCAAAGCTACGCGACTAAACATAACTTGGTTATAGAAACATATATTGGTTAACTTTGTCGTTTAAATGTCGTGTGTGTATATGCAAAGAAAACCTTCGACTCCAATTTTATTACGGAAAAAGAGCTTATTACATATAGCAGTGTATACTAAATGACTAAATGCAATTAGCATATCATTATAGCCCCATCAATAATACAGGATTCGACGCATATACAAATTGACCATATCGAGCCAATGAGGCATGATTTGTTCGATCATATTAATTTTTCCTCCGTCCTTCCATAATCCTGAAGTATTGCTCGATTAGGCTTCTGCCAATTTTGGGAAAATAACAGAAAGAAAAGATTCCGTATCAATATTATTAATTGTTTCGTGCATTTTGTGCCATTAAAACCAAGCAATAACAATATTTTGAAAGGTGAACGCCATTGAACTTTTAAATACGATTACACAGTTGAAACTAAAAATAGTTGGATTAATTGTTGAATTAGCCGAGACTAATTATAACGGGTGTCTTTGTGTCAGACTATGCCTCAATACTGGTTCGATGATCCTACCAACGCGTTGCTATGGTAACCCATCCAAAGCATTATTTCTCTCTAGGGACGATACTGGTATATTATGGATCACACCTCAGCATTGTATCGGAAAGTCGATGGCGGGGCCTTGAACATAATTAAAAATGGACAGCATACATATATGAATTTAGAATATTTGATATAGATATATGCACGGGTATATGCTAGTTTTTTTGTTATTGGTTGGCTTTGGTACAAACAATTTTGTTGTTCATCTCCGTTTTTGTTCTCGATTATTAAATGCGGTTATTGATCTGAGGAATTTGTGGTTTTGATCGTATATCCTAAGGCGTATACTCGCTTTTATGAGAATGTAAGCATGATGCATCGTATCCTTCATGTAGGCAGTAGATCAATTATATCACAATGACTTCTAAGCGTCTATCTTCCAATTCTTTTTCTCTACAGTTTCTGATTGGATTCATCACCGTCGACAATGATGACGCGGTTGCCATGGTTACGAGGGATAGCGGTGGTATCCATGATACTCCTCTCCATTAATCAAGGTAAGTGTATTCCACCTCGTCCTATTTCAATGAAAAGACACGATTGAAATGAAAATGTAGAGTCTCCAAATAAATAGCTTCACTAATGAATGATTAAATTTAGCAAATGCAACACAGGGTTTATATGCAGTCGGATTTGCCTTAGTGATCAACTTTGGTCCTTTAGTTTCCGTTTATTTTGTCCGATTTCGGCTTTCTCTTCATTGTTATGGCTTAATTTGACGATTTCAAAAAAACGGTTTTGTTATGTTTCACTATATAACTTCCTTTTAACAACAGTTCGGAGCGTTTTACATTGCAATTGTTATTACCCTGGTCATTGGATTTAATTGCTAATCCGCACATGCTAATGCACACTCTCCGCTCCTTGGGGAGTCATATTCCGGTCAGGCGCCATTTAATTTTAAACTCGTTATAACTCTTGTTTTGGTTGTTGTCTTAGGTTCTGCACAGCAAGCCTTCCAGATCCAGCCCGACCCCACATACGAGCGTGCTATCGGTGAATCGGTTATCCTCCTCTGCTCCGTAACAGGCAAGGAAGGAGCTCTGACATGGGTTAAAGACAGTACTACAGCCATCTCAGCAGATCGAGTCATCGTCGGCACTGGTGATTATGAGATCACAGGAGATGACGCAAGCGGGAGTTATAATCTCCTCATCATGAATCTGACTGAGAGTGATTCTGGGAGCTATATGTGCAGGGTGTCAGCGGCAGGATCAAGCTCTGCTCTGAGCTCATCAGCAGCTCAACTCACCGTCTCACGTAAGTCGGAATCTTTGATGGCGATTTCATCATGGACCTAAGAACATTTATCCATCCAAGTTTTATGCCTCAGTCTCAGTGCGAACTGACTCTAAGCTGATTCCAAACCGACTGGTCATAAATCAAAAACAAGTTTAATTTTAATTAATTTTGGTACAAAAAATAGACTTTTATTATTTGAAGTTTAATCTACTTTGGAAACACGTTAATAGCTCATGATAACCATGTGTCCAACAAGTGTCATGCAATTAACGATAATGTTTTGTATTTTTCATTTTGTATTTCACAGCGATTCCAGTCCAGGCATTCAGCACTGGACCCAGCGACACTCCGGCCCTTACCGGTAACTCCGCCACTCTTCTATGCGTCATCGAAAACAAAGAGGGCACCGTCGAGTGGCTTAAAGACGGCTCCGTCATCAGCGAGGACTCCGCGATCACCGACACCTCTCTCACTCGTTACAGCATCATCGGTACGGCGTCGAACGGCGAGTTTAACCTCCAGATCGTTACTCTTCAAGAAAGCGATATGGGGACGTACAGCTGCCGCGTGAGTGCTGCAGGGGACAGCGACGCCATTGCTTCAGGAAACGCCGAGCTGACTGTTCGAGATGCAAGTGAAGTCCAGAGCATTGTGATCCCACCGTCTGATGTGACAGCTGTAGTTGGTACATCGGCTACCATGGTATGCTACGTGTCGGCTCTATCAGGGTCTGTGCTCTGGATTAAAGATGGCGTCCAGATCAGCAGGAATAGGGAACTAGTCAACGGAGATGCAAGGTAAGCATTCTATCAACCTCCAGTTTAAACACCTTAACGGCGTCTTTTGGAGGAATCCTACCAAGTACCAAGTAGCAGTCCACCATGTCCACATACATGTATACCATACCGTAGAGGGATTACGATGCGACCGACAAGGGGTACATATTAACAGGCTTCAGATCACAAACCAACCGGTCTTTAAGCCTTAGTATTCAGAGGTTCATTTTGGGAAACCCCTAATTCCCAATGGCCAGGTTGTTAATAAAGAGTATGGTTAACATCTACGATGATATAATATTACTTGTTTGTTTATGATTGTAGAGATGGAAACAATTTATTTTTGAGAGATAACGTTGTTTCCCTCTTCTGTTGTTTTCAGCGGTCGTCTGTCTATCCAAGGCACCGATGAGGAGGGCAAATATGAACTGTACATCAGTAGAGTGGAAGAGAATGACCAGGCCATCTATTTCTGTGTCCTCTCACAGTCGGAGGTAGATTCCCCCGTGTCTTCATCGCCTGCAACCCTCACAGTGGAAGGTATGTATCATAATGTCCAAACTTAACCAGTCTAGAACAAATCATTCAAGTCATGCCTCCAAACTTACCTATTTAAGGATCAAGCGCCTTTGAATCCTTGGTTAAAATAACGACATCTAAATGTTGCGAATCATCATCATCATCACCACACTAATCACACTTTCATGGCACTTAATACTTCGTTTTTAAGCGCTTTACTTCGTAAATATCATTACCCCGGTCGTATATATAATACATGTTTATGAACTTATAACACGCATATACCCATGATAGATCAAGGCGTAACAAGACTACTTTGACAGATGACTTATCTATGTAAAAAATATGCAACCTTATATTCATTTTTTTCCTTCTCATTTCCCCCTCTTTAGCTGCTATTGAGCCAAACACTATGTCTCCTGAATGTTCCTTGACGCCCGCTTCAATCCTGAGCGAGGGAGACACCGTCACAATCACGTGCGAGTCATCAGGGGGAGCCCCCCAGCCCACACTGACCTGGTCAAACGATCTCGACGCTAACACCTTCTTCGGGAACCAAACCGAAGATGATTCCAGCGCGACCAACTCGGTCACTTTGGTATTGACCACGGAGCTCAGCGGCGCCGTCTATACATGCAGGTCTACTCATCCAGCTTATACCGAGCCAAAGGAATGCTCACTTCCGGCACTCCAATTTGCTCGTAAGTTATCAACCCATCAATCAATCATTTAGTTAATCTTTTTCAGTTATTGGAACCATCAACTAAATAAGCATTCCCTTAAATGTTTCTACTCATGATGTATGAACAGGATCGCAAAGCCTAATTATTATGTTTCCCTATGGAAATCATGTTCGCATTACGTGATAATTAGCACGTTTGTACATTTAATAGGAGACGCGAAAGCATATAGAAATTTAAGTCGGTTTATTTGTTTGAAAGTCTTCTCGATTGTGTGTTATGAATTACTTTCAAAATATATAATTCTTTTGATTTATTTTTGTCCTTTCAAGTGATTGCTACCATCAATGTTACTACTGATACAAGCCGACTTACCATCGAGGAAGACAAACCTGGTGAGATCATATGCAGTGCTGTAGGTGACCCAGTGGTCCTGGGGTACAGATGGTACTATAACGGAGCAGAGATCGGAAATGATGATGGAAGGTTAGTAACAACACTTTCGTCTCTTCACTGAATCGGGGGTGCTCTGACATCGGGACATTATTTCACGTTGATTCCGGGTATTTTGAAAAACACTTTTATCAATAAACAACAACAATATGTACTCCTCCAAATAACAGGGAGCTCTGAGTAAATAATTTAAAATATGTATCATTCCGTTGCTATGTATATATTATCATGTAAGCCATCTCGAAGCGCTAACACTGCAATGTTTCTATAACGAATGTTCTGATTGGTTCTCTGTTCAGGTTTGTCATTGAAACGACCAATGGAAAGGATTCATCTACGCTGACCATAGGAAGTGCGACACTCAGTATGGATGACGCTACCGTGCAGTGTGAGGCATTCAACCGTATTGATCAAAGACGTACAAACATTGTATTAACTATTAAAGGTATGTACCCTATGTTACAAGTGTGATTTACACTATAACTTGTAGCTCTAATATATAAACAAAATGCAAGTTAATATAATCATTATGTTTAATAAGCATGGCTATTAACTTTTAGATACCAGAAACAAGTGATTTTTTACTTTTGGGCGAGCGAATCAATGAGCAGATTGTGGCGTTTTGTCATCTCTGTGAGTGCTGTAAGAAGGGATTTTTGTGTGAGTTTCAATATGAATCTAAGCGAATCATTGCCATGCAGATCATGCATCAATTCTGTTTGCTTCCTCTGATTAAAATAATATTTTCTTTTGATATTTAGGCAAAATGCAATTCATTTGTTGAAGATTTAATACGCTAACTTTGTTTAAATAATGTCTCTCTTTTACAGAGGATAATTTGACGACCTATGTGCTGGCTGCCCTTGGTCTGATTGCTACTATCATCTTTGTGGCGCTTGTCATTGGATTCATCGTGTGGGTGTGCCATAGGATGAACAAGAGGAACAGAACAAGTAAGTTATCTTAACTCCCAAGTTAAGGGACAAGAGTGGTGCCATAGATTCTATGCTATGTCAACAGTTTGCAGACAGTCATAGGGATTCGAACTAAGTAAGGTTGTGGGGAAAGTTAACATACCTCTCCTGAAAGGATTTTTCTTAAAGAAAAGCTGTATCCAGATTGGCAGTGTCGGGATATGTATTTGAATAACATGGAGTTCGTTGATATGCATGATATAGGACAATGTCCTAAAAACCTTTGACCTACTCACAATCAAACCCTCGACAGCCCTTCGCTATGATAAGTACAGTCAGCTAATTTTGTTCTAAAAAAATATAGTTTCTATTCAATGGAAGGAGGATTTGTCATGACATGTATATATCTTTTTTTTTCCTTGAGACGAAGGCAAACTTATAATGTGTATATGTATTTCTGGTTGTTCCCTCTAGTTCACCCTGATGCTGAAGCTGATGGCATGACCAAACAGATCCCCAACAAGAACTTCTTCATCGGAGCTACTCACATGGACAGCATGCAGAACGGTGGCATCACGATGGAGGCTGTGGATGAGAAGAAGAAGCACAAGAAACACCGAAAGCACAAGACAGACAAGAAGGACAAGAAGGAGAAGAAGGATAAGAAACACAGGAAGGACAAGTCGAAGGTCCTTGAGCATGATTCCTCCAGGGCTCCTAACCCCCTAAGCACGCGTGATGGTGATCATGAGGGACTACCAACCATCGCAGGCTACATCCGACCTAGTGCTGGTCGTGACCCAGGCGTCTATCCTACCTACCCACCCATGTACCCCATCGATGGACACTCACCGCTTCCCCACTACCAAGATGGCTACCCACAGGGTGGCCCAAGCTCGGGGGACAGGTCAAGCCGAAGGGATTCAAAGGACAGACCGGTACAAAATGGAAAGATCTCCCTGTCACCAGGAGAGTATCAGAAGAGGGATGAGTACGAGAGGAAGCTGAGGGAGCTCCAGGGTCTTAGGTCTGATCTGGTCGTCCCGGAACCAGAGAAGAAGAAGAAGAAACACAGGAAGCATAAGAAAGATGTAAGTTTGTTGACCTGAAATGACCTTAGACCTTAACTTAGTGACTTGAAATTCTACTTACATGATTGAGGATACTTGATAACTCTTTAGTCGAAGTTTCATTCAATAAAAACTTATACTTTCAAAATTATTTAATACATTCCTCTTGTTTATTATAACACAATGCCTCTTATAATATTGACAAAATTCTTCCGCCAAACTAAGTAGCCTAGATAACCAGAAAATGGTCACCGTTAACTTGATGCATTTATAGATGGCCGCTATTCAATGTAAATGGAGGATGGAAAAATATTTCTACCTATCAGCAAAATATTGTTGTTATCTATTTTACGACTTCAAACATATTTTTAAAGCAAAGTCATCTTGATATAAGTAAATGAAAATATGCATTTCGGCAATATATATTTAAAGCAAAATCATCTAATGAAATAACAATTAGTATGGATTTTCTTTCAATTTAATTTTGCAAATGTTTCAAAAATTGTGAACCCTCAATCTAATCCTGTTTCTTTTGTTTTTCATCTTTTCTTTACAGAAATCCTAGAATACATCAACATGAGCAAAGTGTATGAAACAGATGAACAGCGATAATTATGCTGAGAGGTTTTACAACCGAGTCACATTCTTGCCATGTTTGATATCACTCCGCTAACGACTGGGGCTACATTCTGTCACGTGACATTATCATGACGTCATCAGGTCCGTGTAAAGAGAAGACAGTATTATAACCTGATTAGTACTGGTTTTATTCTGAACTAATGAATATTCATCATCCTGTGCTGGCAAGGTCGAGAGGCTTTCACCTGATTGGTCTAGAGATGAATTAAGAAGCAATATTTATGAACTTTACGACGAACACCAAGAGAGCGTCGCCATGAATATGGAAACCTTGACTGTTGGACAGAGCGATTATTTTATTGTGTATACTATTTAGCGACAAGCGTTCTTTTTAATAAAGAATCGAAGCAGGCTGTCAGCAGCCAGGGGAACTGTCGGCCTACGAGACCGACTGACCAGGAGACCGACACTGTCACACGGTCTAGTGAACACTCAATTAAGTCTGCAAAAGCCTCGTGATTCCCGCTCGTTAGTCTAGTATTATTAGACTATAGGGGGATGTTAAGTCCCCTAGGCTGTCGGTCTCGTGGGCTGTTGGGTCTCGTTGGTATTCTTTCAGTCTCTTTGGCTGTAGCAAAGCTTTTCAACTCGTTTATGTAATGATTGTGTTTAAGCAGTCTCATATTGGACATGATTTACTTGTACAGGGGCCAACTATTAAAGGAGTTTGATTTTGAGAGTTTGGTTTGTTACCTAGGCAATATTTCTTATCTTTCTTCCTTTTTTTTAGAACAATAGGTATTGCAATGTCTTTCAATTGTATTTCATTTGATACCGATTTGTGCAGCTGTCAACTCAGAATATTTTCTACTGCTATTTTTACCTTGGCTGAACAAATATGATCATTTTAATATTGCATTCGGAATATAATCTATTGATGTGTCAAAATCGAATTTAATTATTGTTTATAATTAGGTAATCACATAGTGTTAAACAGTTGATGAAACGAAGGAAAATACATCTAGGAGAGAGAAATATTCATTTTGAAAAATACAGTTATATTCAAAGACAAAGTAGTAAGTTCGTACAAACTTCGAAAATCTCAATTTCTTTCATTACCACATTGCTTGTATCTCGTTTAGTTTTCTTTCCATTGAGTTACATATAATAATATGTATCTGTTTCACATTCCCTTATTTTCTTAAATACTATATATTTAATTCATTCGATTTTAATAATCACTTTTATTATCTTCATTTATGAGTGCTTGAATACAAAATATAAGATCAAATTTGGATATGCAAAGCGATATTTTGAAATGTTAAAAATAAATAAATATGCCATGACTGATCAAATTATATACAAAGACTTGGCTTAATTTGTATGTCTGAGAAGGACAGAGATAGACGAGGATGGGATGGAGAGAAATAAAACGAAAGAGTGAAGGAGAGAAAGAGAGATAGATAGATAGATAGATAAAGAGAGATAAATATATAAAGAAAGAGAGAGAGAGAGAGAGAGAGAATGAGAGAGCGTTTGAGTATGGTGACAATGGTCTTTAAGATTTGTCACGTTTTGGTGGTGATAGAATGAAGAATAACGAAAAAGAAGACGAAGGTGATGAAGAGAAGAATGATGACGTTGTTGAACAGAGAAGAGAAAAATAATAATATAAATAATAATAAAAAGAAGAAGGAAGAAAAAGAAAAAGATGAAGGGGAATATGATGAGGTTGATGGTGAACAAAGAAGAGAAGCAGAAGAAAAAGAAAAAAAGATGGAGGAGGAGGAGGAGGAGAAGGAGGAGGAGAGAGACAGAGAGAGAGAGAGAGAGAGAGAGTGGATAATGCTGATGACGTTGATAATGATAAGAATTAGAGTAATCGAACATTGGATATGATAATATTGAAATTCATATTTTTTCCTTGAAAAGGGGGAGGCATATCTACAAAAATATGGCCATCACAAATAAAGTTCCCCAGAGTTTTTCAATTTTGACTTTCTTTTTAGTCGATATGTTCGAGGGTTTGACAAACTAAACTAGGCAAATATGTCCATGCCTACCTATAGAAATCATAATATTTAGTGGAGTTATTATTAAAGTAGGGTTTTGTACATTCAAAAGGCAATAACATACACAATAAAACAACAATCCAATCTCAAACAGTTGTAGGTTTTCACACGTACTCTTTCTTTATTGCTATCCAAATCAGTATCCATATGCGACTCAGGAATTTTTCTTCCTTTCAATGGAAAAAAAAACAAAATCACAACAAAAATTAGGAAAATCAGCTATTTAACTACAAAAATAGTAAACGTTAAAACCTGGACCCTGTTTCATAAAACCTGTTACCAATAACACGTCATAATAACTCTTATAAGCTACTGAAATTGTGGCATTTGATTGGATGAGAGCAAATTTGTCATAGAAATTTAGCATTTATGATTGATAAAGAAACTTTCATGAAGCAGGGCAATGTGCGACCCATCATATTATATATAAGAAAGATTGCTATGTCCTGCCTGGTTTGAAGGCTCGAAAATGGATGAATTTATTTAATTTTGCTTAGACAAGCAATATATTGGTTACACCCCGGTGTCCAACTGGTATACTAGGCAGATATATCTTGTCAAACTGTCCACCCGGGATGAGTTCCATTGCAACAGTCAGCATTGAGGATATGGCGATGATTACAATCATGCGTTCATACTCATGACGTGAAACATTGGACAAGAATAAATGCTTTATGTTTACGAGGTAGGAAAATACTTTAAGAATTACAAAATCTTTCTACATTTTGTCAAAATCTTTCATTGTAAAGTGTCGCAAGTAATTTAAAACTTGTACAATTTCAGAACCCTGTTCGAAGTTTGGTAAATACATCATTGTTTCTTATTCGTTGCACTTACAACAATGAAAACTGCACCATTTAAATCAAATATAGAGTTGGAATTCGATGGAATACACAATACGCCAAAGATCATTATGCAATTACAACAGTAGATGGCGCTCTCTGTATTACGATCGATTGCAACAGTTGACAACCTTTTTAGGAATGAAATGCGTAACTGTTATTCCTATTTTGGTGAATGCTTTCAGGGGGAGGGTGTTGTTAACATAGTATGAAGGAAAATGAAGGGAAAGTGAACATAGAACAACTCATAAATATCCACAAATCCTCAAATAAATGGTTTGCTTGCTACGTAGAGATACAATAAAAGAGCTATTTTGTATATCTATACCCTATAGTAGTATTTGGATTCCAACATTCTAGCATGTATACATTAGCTTTGTGCTATATTGGAATAAAGAAACAGCTATATATTTTATAGATTCTTCTATGGGAAATTTAATTTCAGGATATGAGAGTGAAAACACTGCAAGAGTGTCGTTATAAGTCATCAACAAAATCCAACCTCCTTATCACAAATTAAAAGCAGAAATAAATAAGCAAAGATCAAATAGGGAACTACTATTATTACTAATGGTGAAGCGTAAAGAAGTCTGTTAAACACAGATATCTCCCTCTCCATTTCACCTGCCTTAAGGCTCGTTCATTTATGACGCGGTCAACTGCAGCGGTTTTTATTTTGTGTAAATAAATGGCAACCGCGCGCAACTAAGGTCCTGCGCGTATTGGTTTTCACTTAGCACTGTGTTATAAGATACAGAAACATAAAGCGTATTACAAGTTACGTCATTTTTAAAAAACCGCCGCGGTTTTATCTCGTCATTTATGAACCAGGCCTTAAAATAAGTATTACTATTTGCCAGCATGATGTTATGTTGTAGATGTAGATATCGTTGCCCCCGCCCCCTTAATTTCGGTTAACCTGACGTCATGACATGACGAGGTTTCACAACGTAATACCAGCGTAACTTGTAACAACAAGAAGGGTTCTAATTAAATACTAGTCCCTCCAAATTAGTAGGATCTGACAGTCTGTATTAATACACAGCAAATAAAACCAAATCAAAAGAAAAAAATTCAAATCAAAGAAAAACAAACACAAGTAATCATATACAGAATTAATAAAATCAATCATAATTTACAAATGCAAACCAAAATATATACAAAATATGCATTTTTGAAGAAAAAATATTGTACAATCATTGAATCATAAAATCTTGCTCAAACACAAAAGCAATTAGAAACGCAGAAAGTGGAAATAAAGGAATTTGTAACAACTTAAGGAGGGAAAATTTAACATTGAAAGACAAAGACAGTAATATAGAGTGGACTTGATTACGACAGGGGAATTGATATTAGATTGGGTTCTAAAACTTAAAAAATATCAACCATTGGCTGCGGGTTCTATCCACAATCTATCGCACGCAATAAACCAGTCCCATATACCAGTCTCAGCGCAGACTGCGCTCAAGAGGGATTCTGCGCCCATTATGTGGAGAACCTTTAGGAAGCTGGTGCTCCAGGATCAGTTAGCCCTGAGAGGCTCAACCAATATTTTAAAGCTTTGTCCTCTCAGCATTCTGGCAGCAACCATGCCAGGAAGCCATGGATTCAAGTGAATCGCCTACGACCAGACACAGGTTGCTTTGCAGCAGAAGTTAGGGTCGATTTTGAAATCCAGGGTATCTAAGAATTTTGTATAAGACTGTGAAATATGAATTAAGTGGATTCATTATCAAATCAGAAAGGTAAATTAAAAAGCATAGCACGAGGTACTACTCATTTCGCATTAGGTAAAACATCTTTGGTATAGCATTTTGCACTCATGTCCTGCACAGCACAGACATTCACAATCATCTTGCCATCCGATTTTGAAAGAATTGATTAATAAGGGATGGCTTATTGATTGTATCGGAATTCCCTAACCGAATGTCAGTTCCACTCCGCCCCTGAAGATAGGGAAGGAAACCCTTTAGGAAACGAAATTAGTACGAGCTGTGAATCTGGATGCAGAATTAGCCCGAAAATATGACTTTCTCCAAAATATTCTCAAACGGATGAATAGAGAGGAAAATTTTGCGAATTATAATACTGATTTGAGAGTTATCGACTGAAAATTAAAAATAGGGGAAATATAGCTGTAATCATCTACAATAAATATAATTGATATATTTGACTATTATCTTTGTTCTTCGCCCTTTGTTCTATAATTCTTTAATAAAGTGAAAAAGATTTGTGTAAAAGCTGCGTATTTAAATAATCAGGTGCATATCTGAAATTAAAACTTGAGTTACCATGGTTACCATCATTACCCTCATAAATCATCACATGTTTGTTTCCATGCTATACAGAATTATGTCTATGTTATGTGAATGTTTCGACAACAATGCTTCCCGCAATGCTATTTGACCTATAAACAAGCACTCCGTAATCTCAAACCCCATAAGGAGATATATAGCCCTTTTGAGAGGATTGAGAACACGTCACCATCTTATATTTCATGTTTCATCAAATGAATATAATAAATTATCATCAAGTAGTACGTAATAGCAGCATAAAGTACATTTTAATATCTGGTCGAACAGGTTCAAGAGATTCGTTGAAAACTGGATCCTATTTTTAAGTGGGTTCATCTCTAAGTAAACAAGGACTAATATGACTAAAAAGTAGATCTCAAATCCCCTGCATTTAAGCGAGTAAGATGAAACCTGAATATAAATAGTTATCGTTCAAAACTCTCAGTATAAAATTCTTTTGATTTGCACACCACTTTTTTCGATTTAAAATCTGATAAAATTTGCTCATAATTGTACAGATAACAAGCTAATCAAATTTGTGATATAGATAATAACTAAATCAATAAAGAGTGTATACTCTGATATCATACATATTTACAAATATATAAAATACAAAAATGGGATTCACAGCTTTTCTAATTCTTAATATTCTAACAACTATTACTGTTAAAACCTTTTTTTGTCTAATACAAATCTGGAAGTATAGTTTCTTTCTGATTCCACGTTTCTACATTCAATAAACACATCTATATACCTTTCTTTTTTGGCACTCTCTCCCCTCTTTATAAATCTCTTTCATTTATACAGTAATTCATATTTGAACATATGCGTCAGACGCGATTGCTCACAATGTATATATCATAATATATTATGATTGGTGACAATATTGTATGACAACCCATGTATACATGTTGTATGCCTTTCCGGAATGCGAAAGTTTTTAGAGAGAAGAGAATATTGGTGTAGGTTGCAATATTATAAAGATGGAACTGAAATAGAAAGAGAAGGGAATAAATATGAATAATCCGAAAATATATTAACTTTTCACTATAGTTTCTGCGTCTGATAAAGGAAACACGTGTCACTTCTTATACAAAAAAAACAACAACAACATCTCTGATACAAAATTGTCGTGCTTTTATAATATTTGACAAGAGGAGATACGAGGAAGACAATATACATGGTTTGTATTTGGCTTTGACTTTAAAAAAACAAACTCGCTTATTTCTACCGAATATCTGGGCCACATTTCACAAAACTTGACATCAGTGACAAATGACAATTTTTGTTATAAGCTAGTGAAATCCTTGCTTCTGATTGGTTATCAGCAGATTTGTCACTGATTTTCGTCATTTGTCACTGAAAAAATACTTTGTGAAACCGGTCCGTGATTATGCCATAAAGTGACACAGGAAAAATGTGTTTTTATGTGTCCCAACTTTTCGAATGTTATCATGATTGAATTATAATTAATTTGTCCAAAGTAGAGAAAAGTGGTGATTTTTTAATATCTTACAACTGGTTTCGAAAAACTAAGGTTTGATATTTTGTTTCACGATTTTTGAAAATCCCTCAATAAGCACTAATGTAAGAATGTTCTGTCAAGTACAATTTTTGCTTATTTGGATCCTAAACATTTTTTTTTTAAATCTCAGATTTTCTTGAGATAGTAAGACATTTGAGCCTTTGAGACAACGAGTTTGGGACTTAAAGCGTTAACGATCGTTCGTATCTTTTCGTTTCTATCCATGTGAGAAGCCGTGCATAAACATGTATCAGGACTCCGTAGCGGATACCGCATTAAAAAATAAACGTCACATAGGACAAGTTAGGCAGATTAGTTGTCAAAGTTTTCATTTTCACTTTTGCCATAATTTTCTACAAAACTTCGGTCTACTACAGTCAAACATCTTTACCTTTAAATAAAAATATGAAAATATTGTACGGATTTATACATGTTATGATGGCGTAAATACACTATATTTATCATCGGTAGATGAAACTCAGAATTCTGAAGAAATCCCACCCATGAATAAGAAAAGACGTAGTCATTCTCCATTTTATCAACGGCACAAACTCGGCACATGATCATGTGATGAATTCAACACGTGATGCGAGTTTTCAAATCCCATTCTTTGATTGGTCCTCTCCAGCCTAACCTCCATTCGTATTCCTTCCGGGTCACATGAAGGAACCGAAGGATCATGCATTGCGCATGTCTTGTCCACGATGTAAGCACGTGAATAAACATGTCTTGTCCACGCAGCAAGCACGTGGACAGACATTGTGAATAATGTGCGTACTTATAAGATAATTATTGTTGCAGATTTAATACTCCTTGGATCGCCAGCTGTTACGTAGTATCTTACCATGTGGCAACAAAACGAGTATTAGAAAAACACATATACCATATGATTAGGATGACAATTATGTGCGATTTATTAGCAATACGTTGACGAAATGATCGAGTCATCCTTTTTCTTTCTATTATCCGTTCGTTCTAGCCATATATCTTCAGGTGTGTCCGTAGATAGCCTGCCGCTTACAGACGGAGTCGATGAGGCAGCCTGAAGGTTGTGGCCAGAAACAGAGCGATGTGCTGTTGAGACGCGGCCGGATGCAGAGCTTGGACGTTGCGAGCGCGTCGACGACGATCGCTTGTCCGAACGCGGAGAGCGTGATTGCCGATGTAATGTTTGTGTTTCCGTGTACGACTCGCTCGGTTGCTCACATTTCTTGACACGTGGCATAGTGTTTGAGGAATACATGGATTGTTGACGAGGCATTGAATGGGAATTCGATTCCGGTAGCAGGACTGGAACATCCACCGGTTGATCACCTGGAAACGGCTGGCTTAGGAGTCTATCCACATCGTGTAAATCGTTGGACGTGCCATTGTTTCCTGTAATAACAGATGCCAATGTGGCAGGGACACGATTCGACACACTGGGAATCTGCTGATTGGTATTGGTGGACGGCATGATATTATGAAGCAATGTTTGGGCATCTTGTTGCATGGTCTGTGCAATCACCGCCATTTCTTTCTGCTTTTGTTCTTTCAACAAAACATCAATGATCTCGTTCCTCTTCTCATCAAAACTTCTCTCAATATTATCCAGCTGCAGATAAAGCTCATCTATTTTGTTATGCACTGCTCTATCACACACAAGTTTGTTCGCATCCACAATATGTACTGCTGAGGGTGCAATTTGTCCCGTTGATGAACTAGTTGGAGCACCCTCTGGCGTTCCTCTAATCCCCAGCCCGCCTGACACACGCCCTCTCTGTTTTGTCTCAGCAAGTTGTGGTTCTGATGCTGCCATATACTGAGTCTCTTTGAGAGGGCTATGAGGAATGGATTCACGTTTTTGTGGAGCACGAGGACTGCTGGTGTGTTTAGGAATCATCGGAGCATCTTCGCCTTCGTCTTCCTCCTCGTCGTCGTCAGCGTTCAGTCGATTCATCTCGATGTCGACCGTGGTACGCTTGGAAGATTCTGCAAAGGTTCAGAATTAGTGATCGAATTTCATGAGTTACATTGAGGACTAAATACAATATCTTATTTCTCCCACTCGTCTACTTCAAACTGTTCGATAATTTAAAGAAAATTCTTACTCCTATGAGCGCATTAAATGAAGTAGGATTGAGAACTGATAACTGTTGTAAAAAGTGAAGTGGAACCAAAAGAGGGCCCCTGATTTGGTAATTTCAAGCTTGTAGTCTAATCTAATACTGCAGTCAGATTCAAGTTGTTGAAACGTATCTTGATTCCGCGATGTTACAGATTTGAATAATTACAGTTGAACGGTACTCTCAATTTTGATAATTTTTTTTCCACCATCCTGTTGTTATGTCCCAAACATAAAATGAGTTCTATTATTTGACATCCTCCAGACACCCTAGTGTAGTGCTAATCGAAATGTGAGCAAGATAATTAATCCACGTTTACCACTTTCTACCCAGGTGTACATTGATACCTGGCAACATTGATGCGGTATAATTGCAGGGCCATAGTTGCAGGGCCATAGTTGCAGGGCCTTAATTACAGGACCATAATTGGAGGGCGATAATTTCAGGACAATAATTGCAGGGCCATAATTACATGGCCTTAATTGCAGGGCCATAATTACAAGGCCGTAATTGCAGGGCCACAGTTGCAGGTCCATAATTGAAGGGCCCTCAGGGAAAACAGCACTAATGTTGATGAAGCTCACCCGGGTGATCAAAAGTAATTTAAAGCCCCATTATACTACTTGTAGCTACTTGCTCCCTCTATATAAAAAATAATGCCTAAGCAGTGCCTGTTGGTCCCCCATGATCCTCATTTTCTTATGTTAATTGAGAGCTGAGTTGATGAGATAACCACCTGTCAGTGAGCAACCTGGGTGGTCTAGTCCCTCCTGGCCAAACAGGTACAGACGGACTTTAAAACTCTTACCTTGTGACGCGGATCTTGACTTCTCACTTCGTTTCCTGAAGCGTCTCCTAGTACTGGGTGATGTAGCGCGATAGATAGTCTGAAGGTTCTCAGAGCTTTGCATAGGTGTGATAGTTAACCTGGTATTGCTAACTGACAAGTTGTTTCGTGTACTTGAAGTTTTCTTTGGAGGTGTTGTTGTCTTGTCAGCCTCAAGGTCTTTCTCAGGAACCGCTGAGGGTCGCCTCTCAGATGGATCATACTGTTAACGTACAAATGGGAATTGAGAATATTAAAGTGACTCGGTTCATGCCTCCGATTCTGAAACAAAATCCTGGATTTAGCTCATGCTGCAATTATAATTATGAACCTTTAGGTCATTCAAGAATCCCAAGACAGAGAATCACAGACACAGGTAACACGTACGGCCATGCATCTCAGATTTAACATTGTTAAACGATCCCTTTAATGATACCAAGTAAGGCATTACTGAGTCCTTTTATTTTTAAGTCGGATTGATGATTATCAAAGGGATAGTCAGTGGTAGAATTAGGGTTTTACAACACAACTCTTTGGTATATGTGACAAACGTCATGTTTGCCACACAAAGGAAATATCGTATGTTAATGTTAATCATTTTACACAGAATTAACACTTTCCAGTCTTTAAACAGACGATTTATGCCCCATTGTGTTCTTATGTCTCTCCCACCGTCTAAAAAGGAATTGGAATGTATTTTTTTAATTTGCATTTCTAACTTATCAAACTATTCCTAGGATTGTGTATCCCTTTTGCATAATCTTGCCTCTGTACCCGGTTAATAATGCGAACTCACAACAAGCAAAACACAAGTAGACGCTTCCATACTACCACCTTGCCATGCCTGTGAGTTATACACATTTCTGTCTTACATGTGTCAGAAATGTTAAGTTACTTTTGTGTTTTAATATATTAGTGATACTGATGTTATCTGAACATCAGCGAACTAACTTGATTGGCCTATATGAGACTCTCCTTACGAGGACTGCTTGTGCGTGTGTGTGTGTGTGTGTGTATTGGGTTTTTACAGACGTGTATCAATCAGATAAGATTATTTACGTCTGGGGACCGACCTTTAAACGTCACCATCCGAAAGACGTGACTCAGTTTCGAACCTGCGTCCTCGGCTGAATCAGTTTGTAACTTCCACTTATAGCTGGATTACAGGCGCACGCCACAACGCCTAGTGTGACCAGGGCCCCGTCTTATAAAGAGTTGCGATTGTTTTGGATCAATCGGAAGTCCTCCAATCAATTGCAAGTTTGCATACTCCTATCTCGTATGTACATTGTTGTGATTGATATCAACTCTTTATAAGATTGGCCCGGCTGTCAACAATTACCTATTGACATCTGAAACAACCATTGTTTGCAATTGTACAATATATAACAAAATATACACATAAACTTACATCTCTCATATCCATGGTGATTTCAACCTTCTCTGCAAAATGTTCTTTGAAGTCTGGATATGACCTGATCACATCCATCAGATCATCCCTTGCTAAGGTCACCAGGTCACAGTAGGTCAATGCCCTCACGGTGCCCTTTGACCTCCCTACATCCTCGCACGTACAGAAATTCTCTCCTACAACATCGTTCTTTCCTGTAAGGTTGATGAATAGAAGGGATAACACAAATTGTTTGAAAATATAATTTCGTTTTTGACGTTGTGGTGATAGTGTTTAACTTGTCGATCGATCAAGTTAAAAATATGAGAGAGAATAAACACCCTGATAGTTTTATAATATTGGAAGCGCTTAGTAAGGGCAAAATGGTAAGTACTGTATTTGTGGCGCTGAACATATAATATTATAATCATACGTTGTATGATACATATAGTAACATCATCAACTTTCATGCGATTGTCCCCGACCAAATCATTCTTGCCTGCAATTATCTTTTCGACGAATGTTTGTTTGTTTATACTTTCGGTCCATGCAAGCACATGGATTTTTTTTTTAATTCCTGAAACTTTGCAGCTCGATACATCACGCTTTTGTGCTCTTGCATAATAATATTATACACAAGGCACAGGAAAGATACTACTAATAGGATTACGTTCATACTTACCTAAAATTGCTAAAACAAGGTTTCCCTGTAAAATTTCCAGGGATCCTCTCGATATAAAGTACATGATATTCAACGAGTCGCCTTTGTGTATTAATATATCACCAGGAGCTGTGTGCGTTGTCTAAATAAAGAAGAACAAGGAAATGAAAGAATGAAATCAATTAACAGTCACCAATTATGTTCTTCAGTTGGAAGACATCTTATACAAATTGGCTTACATTACGCTTTGGTGTAACCCTTTATAAAGAAGTCTAAGCTCGATATATTTTGCCGTCTTCTTATCACAATTCGTAGTTTTAATAGTCAACTTGTCCAACTTTTTGTTTTTGTTTTAAAGATGAAGTTGAGTTCTGGTCATGCGATTGCATTGTGAAAAAAACGGTGTGGAACCGACCAGAAAAGGTTGATCATCTAGCATATAAGAATTTGTGTGTATTGCAAGGTTCTGGAATCATCAAAATGATAAGAAATTTGGCCAAGTCTTGGTAAAGTTACAAACACTTGCACAGAAAGATGTATATGGGACTACACGAACACGTGGCGTAAAAAGCCGGCCCCCCGATTTTTACGATGTTACATGCATATTTAGAATATGAAGGCATTTGAAGAGCCATGCTTTTCAGGGAACATGTCTTAACTGATGTTCTTCCACACTTGCATAATAAGAATGAGTAATGCTCACAAATTATTTTTCACCTCTTCCCAGAACTCAACCTTCTCTTTAAGCTTTCCCGAACAAACTAACTTTGATATTGGCAGACTTGACTTATTCATCTTAGTTATGGAGCAGCAAGTGTAAAGTCCTTCATTTGGAAAAAGAAATGCTTTTCATATTAAATTAATATATTAGTCATCTATATTTCCGCAGTAGGAAATGAAAGAAGTTACATTAAATTCACCCACTCAGGTCCTCTGTCAAAAGAAGAGAATCATTTCTTTATCGATTGACAACAGACAATGTCACAAAATATAGTAGCATTTACGTTTATACACACAGTAAGAAGTGATAGTGATTTATTTGTTTATTTTTATTTCTTTATTGCAACCAAAACTTGGGGTTAGATATCAAATACAAATACACGTACAAACAAACAGATAACAATAGTAGAAATAATGTAAACTAAGTCAAATATACTATAATTATATTATGTCCATAGACCGGTTTACAAACAAATGCATATGGCATACATACTGTTTAATAAAAAGTTGTCTTTGACAACTCGAAAGCTTGCTCGAGGCTTGTCTGACATAGCAACAAGCAATGCATGCAGACTGGATTATACAACAATTGTAGTTCATTCATTAACAACAGGTTAACGGAACACATCGTCACTAGGTCCCCAGGAAAGAAACATCCATGAATTTGAATATGTTGGTAAACCGATCCATTTGGAAAGGACAAAGATGATCACACTTGAGGGTCAAAAGGCATAATCATATAACAGTTCAAATATATTTATAACTTACCTTGAATTTCATGGATAACGCTCGTAAACATCCGTGGTTTACGCCTCGAAATGCGTTGGATTCTTTGAGAAGATTACGATTTAAATGAAGTGATATATCAGCTTGAAGAAAATCAGGAAAGTCGGCCATAACCTTTGAAATTAATAAGAAAGAAAAGGGTAGACGTTAAAGGTAACCTCACCTCAGAGAATTTAAATAAATTAAGATGCATTTACTTTATGAACGACTTCACATAGTACGTCACGTTATCAAGAAAATGGCGATTTACAGACATTATTACCCCGGTCATCGGTTTAACAATGGGCACTATCTCCACTCCCTGGGAGTATTTCTATGATATGGTCACCGTGAGGGTATATGGCAATTACTAACCCAAAGGCTTGCACCATCCTACCAGGCCCCCATTTCTATCCTGGGTAAAGCGTGATAAATGTAGATAAATGCCTTGCCAAAGGACATTTAATAGTGCAGTGACGGGGAACGAACCTACGACCTTTGCATTTCAAGTCAAATCACTCGACTACGACACTTCTATTTAGTGAGTAAGTGGTAGAATAAAAAATCGCAGAAAAAAGTTTAAAACTCTGCTTACCTCAGCGACTTCATGGAAGTCATTTCCGTTCATATAAACCCAAGCGTGTTTGAAATACTCCTTGAGTCGACTCTGTAACGGATTGGGTACATTGTGAAACTTGACGAACTCTTTGACCAGGTTGAGCTGCTGCTGATACCGGGATATACCGGCGTAGAGACGCTCAATGATCGCCGTCATGTTCCCGAAGATACACGCGAACATAAGGGCTGAAAAGAAATAGGAGAAGGAGAAGCAGTTCTTACAGGGTGTTTTGAAAATGAATAATAAATGTATTGTGGAACTAAATTTTCTGTCTATTTTGGGGGTGATTTCATAGTGTCTTTTCTTTTGCTGTGTTTTTTTTTTGGTTAGACGTATCAATTACACACTTTGTCGTGAACATAATGATCGGCAAGTTTAGATTGGACATGCTTGCTAGACCAAAGAAACAGTAAAACAAATAGGACACGTATGTTAATTCAAAGCTCTATCATGGGTTTGAAATCAAGTAAATCTGTGCAGGAGGAGGAGGAAGAGGTGGAGGAGGAGGAGGAGGAGGAGGAGGAGGGATGATGTAATCCGATCAGAAGTTTGGTTTTGTACTTACATCCTATAAGCATCATACAGATGGCGAATAATTTCTCTGCGTCCGTTGAGGGCGCTATATTACCGAACCCCACCGTGGTTAGTGTGGTTAACGTAAAGTATAGAGATGAGACGTATTTATCTTTTAATGACGGACCACCTGTCGATGCATTCTGTACAAGAGAAAACATATCGATAAATTCATGAAGAAAAAAACAAGCGTTTAATCAAACAAATGAAAAACATTGAAATAGATTACAAACCTATGTTAGCCAAATGAAAGTATGATGATAGTTACAGAGAAATACTTTGTCACCCAGATGAAATAGTTAATTTAGTAACTCTTTTCATGAAATCATTGTGACAATATAGTATATTCTTGATTTTTCATGTTCTCGGAACTTTATTGATGAGTCTACAGATTCATAGACATTGATCTCTAAAGTTCTGAAAAGCTATAAAGTTTGTCTATAAAAAAAAAGCATATTGACACAATCATTCCATGAAAAGAGATACGAAAAAGTTATTCCAAATTTATGGGCAATAGTGTACAAATATAAATGGGGAAAAAACACCAAGGATAAAGAGATTAGAGATTGGGATGAAGAGAGAGAGAGAGAGAGAGAGAGAGATCATAATTGTATATTCAATAACTTTGCGATGTTTAATAAACTAAACATGACTGTATATTCCCCATAGCCAGTGTTAGCAGAAAATAACGTTCTCATTGAGAGTTTGTGACATGAAACATGTAGCCAAGGTGTAATCCAGTCAAATACAGAACTCCGTTGAATACGTATCTCTAGACTGCACGTCCAGAAAGGGTGTTAGATAATATCTTACCCAGGGCATAATAAACAAGACTAATTTAATGGCGCATGAAATATCAGAACGGTGTAATGCCAACCCGCTAGCTAGGATTAGTCTTAATTCATAGACCTGTTAAGTGTAAATGTCACCCTCCCATGAGAAGATGGATATGAGTCGTGGGAAAGCTACAAATTGAATGCCTCCGAGCAACTAACACCTTCAGAGAGAGAGGAGAGAGAGAGAGAGAGAGAGAGAGAGAGAGAGAGAGAGAGAGAGAGAGAGAGAGGAGTAGACAGGGAGACGGACAGAGAGACGGACAGAGAGACAGGCAGAGACATAGACACAGACAGGGAGGCAGACAGAGAGACCGGCAGAGACAGTTCATTTTAGTTCATTTATAAACAGAGAGACAGGCACAGAGAGAGAGAGAGAGAGAGAGACAGAGAGAGACGGACAGAGAGACAAAGACAGAGAAACAATATAGAGAGGAAACATGTCCGGTACATAATATTATGTCTGCTTCAAATCTAGTTATACAGTACAAATATCTCCCCTCCATTTATAATCAGAATCGTAATAAAAATACAAGGCTAACTACTTACTTCTCTCAAATAGTCTTTTTTTTTAATATACCAAATTACATACGAGTTGTAGTTTCCATACCAGCTATAAACAGTATATATTTGGGAAAGGGATATACACTATGAACACGACGGACAAAGAAAAAGGACATACAGTTCCTCATTCTACCCTCAACAATTGCTGTGGTAGACAAAGGAACATCCTTGACTGCTATTATGTAAAAATGTGTAGAACAGGTGTCACATGCATATTCATCTTTTCTACACATTTTTACATAATAACAGTGAAGGGATGTTCCTTTGTCTACCACAGCAATTGTTGAGGGTAGAGTGAGGAACTGTATATTTTGTCCTCTTACTTTGTCCGTCATATTCAAAGGATATACAATCAAAACGTCGTGGCCTATTCGCAAAGGGAACATGTGACACTAGTTTTATTCAAATGAACTTCGTCTACATGCATTGCCGTTCCCTTCCATATGAGTCAGTATATCAGCAATATGTTGTTTGTTCTTAACATTTAGCAATTTATTTGCATCATCCACCGTGAGTGAGGAGAAACGACTTAGAGTGGTCCTTTAATGAATATATGGGACAAGAAATCCGGCAAGAAATAAGAAGGAACATGCGTTAATTAATTTCATTCGTGTTACAACCACGTGATATAGAACCGACCAATAGGAGCCAAGCAGGGCAATAGTACCCTGGGAGGTGTTAGAATTTAATAACTGCTTTACGCTTTAGTCACTCCCCCCAGGCTCAGACTGTGTGAATGTGTTATTACAGGGAGTCTCAGCATGGGTGCATTCACACTGTCATTCTCTATAGTGGTTGAATGTTTTAACAAGCATGCTAGTCATCTCGGCAGTCATGACGTACCTGCCTTTTCCTCGTCATATTTTATTATCACACCTGTTTCATTTCTTGCACATTTGAATTTAAAGAATGACCTGAGGAAACATGCAGGACATTTTCCCTGTCATCTTCCTCCTTAATTCTAGCAGGAAAATGCACAAGCATGCAATGTAGAATTGATGAAAATAACTAAGACGTTTCTAAGTATTAAAATGGAATAGTATTGCGGATATTGTGATAGTAAGTACAGTACTTCAAGAACAAAGGTCAACTTTGAAAATGGACTTTTTGCCATTTTCTATACTACTGTGTATATACTTTGTGAATGTCATAAGAATACCTGAATTTGCTCTCCATGTTTTTTTTATAAATAATATTTAGTCGAAAATTGATTATTATATTTCATGAAATATGGCTTACCGTATACGGAGTAAATAAATCTTGCGCTAACATGTCTAGCCAGCCATACTGTATTTCTGGTCTTTGTTGTTCCCCGATAGCGTACCATATACAAGCCATCCAATGAGAGACCAGGGTGAAGGCACACATGAGTAGGCACACGACGGCTGGAGCAAACTGAGAATACTGATCTAGACGACGAGCAACACGAAGTAATCTCAGCAATCGAGCTGTCTTTAATAAACTCATTGCTGACGTCGTTTTCTGTAGTATAGGTAAGAGTTTTAATAGTAAGTATTAAGGAAAACTGTCATTATCACCATGACGTCATCATTATCATCATCATCATCATCATCGTCATCATTATCATCATTATCATCATAGCCACCATCAACTAACTGAGAATACTGGTCTAACGAATGAGCAGACTTTAAATAATCACATCAATCTGTATAAACTCATTGCAGACGTAGTTTTCTGTACTATGGATTAGAAAGAGTAAATTGTATCTTCACTATAAACGATAGCATCACTTTCCGCAATAAAAATCGACATGATCATTATCATCACTACCATGACCACCACTACAATTACCGTTTCTCTCATTCTCCTAACCAGCAACCTCACTATATCAGTATAATCATGCATGATAATCGTTACCACCATCATCATCATCATCTTTATCAATGTCGGCATCTTCATCGTCATTCAACATGACTGTACCCATAGGCCTTATAATCAAATCTTGATTAAGATAGATTGTATGCATCGTTTCGGACTATTCAATAAACATATCATGGTTTT